>NW_004444109.1:5184680-5186801 GCF_000243295.1 Trichechus manatus latirostris
GTGTTTTCATTCTCGTTTGATTCTAGGAATTTTTTGATTCCATCTCTGATTTCTTCTATTACCCAGTGATGTGTAAGCAGGGTATTATTCAGTTTCTGTGTACTTGGTCTTCCTGTTGTTAATTTCTACCTTGATGGCACTGTGGTCAGAAAAGATACTTTGTATTATCTCAGCGTTTTGGATCTTGTTGAGGATTGCTCTGTGGCCTAAGATGTGGTCTCTTCTGGAGAATGTTCCATGTGCATTGGAAAAGAACATGTACTTTGAGCTGTTGGGTGTAGTGTTCTATATATGTCTGTGAGGTCAAGTTAGCTGATTGTGCCCTTTAGGTCTTCTGTATCTTTGTTGAGTTTCTTTCTAGGTGTTCTGTCCTTTACCCTGGATGATATGATACCATACATAGCATATCCTAAAGACTCCACAAGAAAACTACTGGAACTGATAGAAAGATTCAGCAGAGTAGCAAGATACAAGATAAACATACAATAATCGGTTGGTTGCCTATATATCAGTAAAGAGAACGATGAAAAGGAAATCAAGAAAGCAATACCATTTACAATAGCCCCTAAAAAAATAAAATACTTAGGAATAAATCTAACCAGAGATGTAAAAGACCTATACAAAGACAACTACAAAATACTAGTGCAAGAAACCCAAAGGTATCTATATAAATGGAAAAAACATCCCATGCTCGTGGTTAGGTAGAGTCAACATAGTGAAAATGACAATTCTAACAAAAGCAATTTACAAATACGACCCAATCCCTATCCAAATACCAAAAACATTCTTTAAAGAGATGGAAAAAGTAATCGGTAACTTTATATGGAAAGGGAATAATGCCTGGATAAGTAAATCTCTATTGAAGAAGAAGAATAAAGTAGGAGGACTTGCATTACCTGACTTTAGAACCTACAATACAGCTACGGTAGTCAAAACACCCTGGTACTGGTACAATGATAGATACATTGACCAAGGGAACAGAATGGAGAACCCAGATGTAAATCCATCCACCTACAGTCACCTGATCTTTGAAAAGGGTCCAAAGTCCATCAAATGAAAAAAAGACAGTCCTTTTAACAAATGGTGCTGGCAAGGTCAAGAAGGGACAGTGTTGACAAGTCGTGGGTTTGTTAACCAATGTAATAAAACAATATGTGTACTGACTGTTTAATGAGAAAGTATTTGTTCTGTAAATGTTCTCCTAAAGTACAAATAAAAAAAAAGAAGTCTTTGGGCACCAGAAGAAAGGAAAAAATAAGAGTTATAGCAGAATTAAATGAAACAGAGAATAGAAAAACAGTTGAAAGAGTTATCGAGACCAAAAGCTGGTTTTTTAAAAGATCAACAAAATTGATAAATCATTGGCCAAACTGACAAAACAAAAACAGGAGAGGAAGCAAATAACCCAAATAAGAAATGA
Organism: Trichechus manatus latirostris; assembly: GCF_000243295.1. Lineage (NCBI taxonomy): Eukaryota > Metazoa > Chordata > Mammalia > Sirenia > Trichechidae > Trichechus > Trichechus manatus. Next base: position 5,186,101 of record NW_004444109.1, read on the forward strand.
GAAGGGTAATATCATAACAAATCCAACTGAAATTGAAAGAATTGTACACGAATACTATAAAAAATTGTACTCTAATTTGAAAACCTAGAGGAAAGGGACCAATTTCTAGAAACTCACTACCTACCTAAACTAACACAAACAGAGGGAGAATGACTAAATAAACCTATAACAAAAGAAGAGATTGATGAAGTAATTAAAAAACTGCCAACCAAAAAAAAGCCCTGGCCCGAATGGTTTCACTGGAGAATTCTATCAAACTTTCAGAGAAGAGTTAACACCATTACTACTAAATGTATTTCAGAGCACAGAAAAAGATGGAATACTCCCAAACTCATTCTGTGAAGCTGGCGTAACCCTGACAACAAAACCAAGTAAAGATACCACAAAAAAAAGAAAATTACAGGCTAATATCTCTCATGAACATGGATATAAATATCCTCAACAAAATTCTAGCCAATAGAATTCAAGAACATATCAAAAAAAATAATTCACCATGATCAAGTGGGATTTATACCAGGTATGCAAAGATGGCTCAACATGAGAAAAACAATAAGTGTAATCCATCACATAAATAAAACAAAAAACAAGAACCACATGATCTTATCAATCAATGCAGAAAAGGCATTTGACAAAGTCCAACACCTATTCATGATAAAAACTATCAAGAAAATAGGTATAGAACGAAAATTCCTCAACATAAT
>NW_004444109.1:5187538-5240097 GCF_000243295.1 Trichechus manatus latirostris
GGTACAACAACAGATACATAGACCAATGGAACAGAATTGAGAATCCAGACATAAATTCATCCACCTATGAGCAGCTGATATTTGGCAAAGTCCCAAAGTCCATTAATTGGAGAAAAGACAGTCTCTTTAACCAACGGTGCTGGCATAACTGGATATCCATCTGCTAAAACAGGAAACAAGACCCATATTTCACACCATGCACAAATCTAACTCAAAATGGATCAAAGACCTAAATATAAAACCTAAGACAATAAAGATCATGGAAGAAAAAACAGGGACAACACTAGGAGCCCTAATACCTGGCATAAACAGAATACAAATCATAAGTAACAATGCACAAACACCAGAAGAGAAACTAGATAACTGGGAGCTCCTAAAAATCAGACACTTATACTCATCAAAAAACTTCACCAAAAGTGTAAAAAGACAACCTGCAGACTGTGGAAAAATTTTTGGATACAATAAATCCGATCAGCATCTAATCTTTAAAATCTACAAGATACTACAAAACCTCAACAACAAAAAGACAAGTAACCCAATTAAAAAATGGGCAAAGGATATGAACAGACACTTTGCCAAAGAAGACATTCAGGTTGCTAATAGACACATCAGGAAATGCTTGATTGAGACTGGAGGGGCCTCAAAAGACATGGCCCCTGAACTCTCTGTTAGCCCAAAACTAAAACCATTCCCGAGGCCGACTCTTCATACGAAGATTAGACTGGACTATGGGACATAAAATGATACTCATGAATAGCATGCTTCTTAGCTCAAGTAGATATGTGAAACTAAATGGGCAGCTCCTGTCCAGAGGCGAGATCAGAAGGCAGACAGAGTCAGGAGCTGGTTGAATGGACAAGGGAAATCTGAGGTGGAATGGAAGAGTGTGCTGTCACAGTATAGGGAGAGCAACTAGGGTTACACATTAATGTATATATAAATTTTTGTATGAGAGACTAACTTGAACTGTAAACTTTCACTTAAACACAACAATAAAAAAAAAAAAAAAGAATTAAGAATTGGACTCCTGCTATGTGGGCAGTCATTTCAATGATCACTTTGGATTAATTGGAGCATATTTCAGGATATGCTAGCCTTTGAATACATTTCAGGTCACAAATTAAAAGCAGGCACCAAGAAGGCTGTATGTAAAGCCAACTGAAGTCTCTGATTCTGTTTTCAATACTTCACAAAGAATTAACTTCACAAAGATTTAAGAATAAAGAATTCACATGAGTAGGGAACAGGCTGCAAACATAAAACGTCTACACATGTGCTTGATGAATAATACAGAACCAACGGAAACCAGGTGTTGGAGCTATGCTGTTGCAAAACAGGTGGCACTATGCACATGACAGATGCATCAGAACAGAATCGATAGTGCTTTTATTGTAGAGATGAAGCTTTAGTGCAATTAAGAAGTGTAACAGACATATATCATTGGATGAAATGCCTCCAAAGTAAAACAAAAGGATCAGGCTTCTATCATTAATGTCCCTCTTTCCTCTTCATTTTATTATGAGTCTCTTCCAAATTCTACATTCCCATGTGGAAAGTGAAGATATTTTGACTTAGGATTCACATGAGACATTTCTTGTACTGCTTCAGGACTTTATAACCCAGAAATACTTTAGTAGAAATTTATTTTTGAGAAAATAACACATTAATTATTTCACTTACGTTCGTATTTTAACATATTAATTATTTCACATGAATAGTTATGACTTAGTTTAAGGATATACAAGATTTCTGCCACAAATATAGAGACAATGCAACAAGAAGAAGGATAGATACAAATAATTTGATATGATTTTTCACTTTTAAATTCAGTTGTACCTTGTCTTTTTTCTTTTTTTTTTCTGGTTACTATCAGGTTGCTTTTGCCCTTGAGACAGAATGGAAATAAGAAAGAAGAAACATATTAAGACATACATGTTGAGTGTTTTCTGGTGTTGACATACAAGGAGTTTTTCTTCTAGACTTTTGATCCTTAATTAGCAGCAATACTTCCTATGGTATAAATTTCCCATAGACTGTCTTATTTAAGTAAATTCCTAGTTCACACAGAAAATGGTTTCGAATTTATAGCCTGAAGTAATTTGTTTGCAAAGCAAATGAAGTTAAACTCATTATATGAAAAGCTATTAATATTTTTTTATATTAAAAAAAAATTCTACATATTTCCAACTTAATTCATACCCTATCAAATATTGAAAAGACCTGTAAATGGTTCTAAACATGCTATTCATTAGTGCAGGGATGTAACTAAACAAAACCCTTTTTAACTGGACATAGGAATGTTTTATCAGATAAAGAAAGAATCTGTAAAGTAAACCACTCACGATAACAAACAAGTAATTAAGAACTACACTGGTGTTGAGTTCTCTGAATGACGTTGTGTAGAATAGGAAGTGATAGGAGACCATAAGCTGGTGAATGTGTTGGAGCAACCTGCAGAAACCAAGCAAGCTTCATAGAACATGCAAAGGGCAACAAGAATCAGAAGGCCCACTTCCACTCAATAAATATGTCAACGTGGATTTATTGAGAACTAGTGAACCTTTTTGTCCCTCAACTGGAAAAAAAAAAAAAAAAGTACAGGATCATGCTACTGAAAATGTTAAGAACTGAAAAAAAAAAAAATAGGTTTTTTTCCAAATAGAAATTTAAAAAATTAATAAACTAATAATTTATTTTAGGCAGCAGAAAGACAAGAGGGAAAATTACTATTACATATTTTCTTTTGGATAGATATTTTATAGAAAATACATCAAATTATATGACAATCATTTTTTTAGATGACTTCTTCCCAATTCCTTTCCAAATGGCAAAATGTGTCTTTAGGAAAATACTGATATCACCTTGGAATTCTTTCATATGCTTTGTTTATCTAGGAAGCAAAAAATAGGTCTTAACTGAATGCAGTTTAATATAAACTTAGATGCACTCTAATTTCCAAATGCATGTAGCCTAAAAGTTATGCATAAAATTCAGAACCAGGATGTTTTTGAGTTTAAATGAGTTTAAACAAGTACCTTTCATATACGGACTAATAAATCTAGATAGCTTTCAATATCTCCATTATTTCAAACCAATATCTATGTTTCTTTTAGGGATGCTTGCTCCAAAAAAGTTCCTTATTTCATATCAATTTGCATCATTCACATTCCCATCTTTCCATTTATATTTAGTTAGTTCCCATTTAGTTCTGCCTATTATAAATCCTAACTATCATATTTTACCTAGACCAAACCCCAATTCTTCCATTAAACAAACTATATCACCCTCAAAAAGAACAAGGGCATAGGGAATTTAAGATTAATCATGATATTACCAATATTCAAGGAATTTAACTTTAAAATTAAGAAGATGATGTTACGGACAGAAGTCATGGAACAGAATACTTGTCTTTGTCTGGTAGACACCAGAATCTCAGTTCCAGAGAGATTCCTTTGGAATGGTGACAGGAGTAACACCAGCTGAGGCTTAATGCAAGTAGAGGTCATCTTCAAGAAGCAACAATTACTTTATGACAGTGTAGCTCAGAACTAGACATGAAGACTAGTCTAGCGTGGGAAAGAGAAAAACCAAGATTCAGATTTAAGTTCAGCAAGAAAGGTGGATTGTATTGTTTGTGGGTTAGGGGCAGTTGTTGTTGTTATTGGGTGCCATCGAGTCAGTTTCGATGCACAGCAATTCTGCGTACAATAGAACGAAACGCTGCCCTGTCCTGTGCCATCCTCACAATCGTTGCTACGTTTGAGCTCATTGTTGCAGCCACTGTGTCAATCCATTTCATTCTGAGGATTTTCCTCTTTTTCACTGACCTTCTACTGTACCAAGTTATGATGTCCTTCTCTAGGGACTGGTCCTTCCTGAAAACATGTGCAAAGTACGTGAGACGAAGTCTCGCCATCCTCGCTTCTAAGGAGCATTCTGGCGGTACTTCTGCCAAGACAGATTTGTCTGTTCTGGCAGTTCATGGTCTATTCAATATTCTTCACCAACACCATAATTCAAAAGCGAAAAATTTTCTTTGGGCTTTTTTATCCATTGCCCAGCTTTCACATGCATATGAGGCAATGGAAAATACCATGGCTTGGGTTAGGTGCTCCTTAGTCCTCAAAATGACATCTTTGCTTTTTAACACTTTAAAGAAATCTCTTGCAGCAGATTTTTCAAATGCAATATGTCATTTGGTTTCTTGCCTGCTGCTTCCCTAGGCTTTGATTGTGGCTCCAAGTACATGAAATCCTTGATAACTTCAATACTTTCTTCCTTTATTATGATGTTACTTACTGGTCTAGTTGTGAGGATTTTTGTTTTTTGTTTTTTTATGTTGAGGTGTAATCCATACTGATCTTCATCGGTAAGCACTTCAAGTTCTCTTCTTCTTCTTCTTCACGTAGTCCAGCTTCTCGGATAATTTGCTCATCGTACACATTGAATAAGTACGATGAAAGGATACAAACAACCTTGACGTACACGTTCCTGATTTTAAACTAGGCATTATCCCCTTGTTCTATTTGAATGACTGCCTCTTGGTCTATGCATAGGATCCACATGGGTACAATTAAGTGTTCTGGAATTCCCATTATTCGCAATGTTATCCATAATTTGTTATGATCCACACAGTCGAATACCTTTGCATAGTCAATAAAACACAGGAAAATATCTTTCTGGTATTCTCTGCTTTCAGCCAAGATCTGTCTGACATCAACAATGATATCCCTCATTCCATGTCCTTTTCTGAATGTGGCTTGAATTTCTGGCAGTTCCCTATTGATGTACTCCTGCTACCATTTTTTAATTATCTTCAGCAAAATTTTACTTGCTTGTAATATTAAAGATACTGTTCGATAATTTCCGCATTATATTGGATCACTTCTCTTTGGAACGGGCACAAACATGGATCTCTTCCAGTCAGTTGGGCAGGTAGCTGTCCTTCAAATTTCTGGACGTAGACAAGTGAGCGCTTCCAGCATTGCATCCATTTGTTGAAACATCTTAATTGATCTTCCATCAATACCTGGAGCCTTGTTTTTTGCCAGTGCCTTTAGTGCAAGTTTGGGGCAGTAGATGGATTCTATTTTATGTGAGTTAGAGGCAGTACCTACATTTGCAGTTATATGTCCCTGGAGACATTTAGGGACTCAGTTCATTCCTGAGAACCAGGGCAGTAGAGAAGAGACCAGAAGAATAGATTTCACTCTTATAGCTGCAGTCTGTACATCAGGGATCCACGGATGTCATGTTCTTCCCTTGATGTTAACTTTTTGTATGTGCTGTGCTATCACCCTCAAAGTTAGCTACATGGATACCTCAAGTAGAAAGTATATGCCATAGAAAAATGCCAGACAGAAGTCAGAAACAATAAAATTTGCTCTATCATTAATTTCCCTGATAAGCACCTTGTCAAAAGTGGAAAATGAAAACATAAATAAAGATGGAGTTTTAAATAATTTTATTCTTAAAAAAAAAGAGGGGGCCCTTCTTGTCTGTTGATATTAGGGGAAAAAATCTGCAAATTGCTGTTTAGGGCTATTTAGTGACAAAAGTAACAAATTAAATGGTTGACATTTTCAATAAATTTTTTTAGATTTTTGAAACCTTTCATGTTGTTTTCTAACTATGTAAATTACTACATTATCACTGTAAACAAATAAAAAATACAGAAACTAAAAAAGGAAATATAGTTTTGCATCCATAGATATACACTATTGTTATCTTGTTTTAAACGCTCATTTTATATATACAGAGAAAAAATGTCTAATTGGAACATTAATATACATTTTTAAATCAAAATTTTAACATAGTAATTTCACAATTTTAAAATATTATTTATTGTAACATTTTAATAATAATAGCTATAACTAATGTCATTTTATAAATAAAGGTTTTTTTTAAGCAGTTTTCTATTGTGAATGTGTTGGTTCTAAGTTATGTCTGTTACTAGATGCTGTAATACGTAATTTTCTATGTAACTTTTTATTCTCTTGTTCTCTTGCTCTTCTACTAATGATGTCGAAAATTTTCCACTTCAGCACAATCTTAAAGTAATGGGTAATTGCATGATGATTATTTTTATGAATGTAAGATATAAGACATGATGTCTCCCTTATACCTTAAGCACTTATTTTTGCTAATTAATTTGAATATTTTCACATCTATTGCTTCTCCTTTGTGTATGTGTGTTTGTGAATTGTCTGCTCATTCACTTTGCATATTTTTTACATCGTAGTACTTATTTTTCTAGTTTATTGTCTTCTGTGTGTAGTTTATAAACCAAGGATTTTACCCATTTGTCTGCCTCACGTTACTTCAGAAATTACTTCCAGTTAGTAACTGACCTTTTATTTTCAGTGCTTATGATGTGCAGCCCTTTAAATTTTTTATATTGAACAGTTATTTCTTTTATTCCCTCCTATGTTTCCTTTGATTTTATATATAAAACAGCTTTCTCTACCTAAAGTTGAACTAATTATTGAAGTGTCATTTTATAGTTATTTAGTGGCTTCATTTTTTAACTTTACCTCAAGCATATACACAATTTATTTTGGTGTATGTTAATTCTGTAGGTTTTTCAAAAAACAAAAAAAAAATCTCAAATTTCTACAAAATTTATTTCAGATATTCATTATTTTTCATTGATTAGAGATATCATACCTATAATATACTGAATGTTTTAGACACCTAGGCCTAGTCTGTTTTATTATATAATATGTCTATCCCTCTGTCCAAATCACATTGTTTAATTATTGTACATTTGTAGCAGGTTTTACTACTTGTAATTTTTCAAAAATTTCTTCATTTTTTTCTATTTATACTCTTCAAAACCTTAAAAATTCTGACATTCAGTTAAAAAATAATCACTTCCCTATTTCAAATTGAATTGTCTTCTATGTCTAAATCAATCTTTTCCATATTTATATATCTAGCCTTAAAATACCCTTTGAAACACTTACTAACCTGGCCATATGTTGGACCTTTCTACCTAGATGTCCCATTAAAAAAAAAAAAAAAAGTAGCTGCCAAGTTGATTCCAACTCATGGATGGCAACCCCATATGTGTCAGAGTAGAACTGTGCTCCATAGGGTTTTTAACAACTAGTATTTTGGAAGTAGGTAGCCAGGCCTTTCTTCCGAGGTACTTCTGGGTACACTGGAACCTTCAAACTTCCAGTTAGCAGCCAAGCACCATATCCTTTTGCACTACCCAAGGACTCCTAGATGTTCAATAGGTATGTCAAAACTCACAGTTCCAAAACTGAACTCATAAGATTACCCATCCACAAAACCTTAAATTACTTCTCTTTATTATGGAATGATACCATCACCTACGAGTTGCCTGTTCTCAAAACTTAAAAGTTACTTTAATTTATCCATTAATATTATAGCTATTGAATAAATCACTCATTCCTGTCAATGCTACCTGCTAAACATCCTTTGAATCTTTTCATTTCTCTCAATTTTCACTGCTACACTTTATCACAGATAACTATATTGCATATTTAGACAACTACAATAGTATTTTAATTGCTCTCCCTATACATAGTTTAAAGGAGCCCTGGTGTCACAATGGTTAGGTGCTTGGCTGTTAACCAAAAGATCAGTGGTTGGAAGTCAGCAGTGGCTCTGGCTCCATGGGAGCAAAGACCTGGTGATCTGCTCCTGTAAAGATTACAGCCTAGGAAACCAGACGGGGCAGTTCTACGCTGTCATATAGAGTCACTATGAGTCAGAATTGACTCGATGGCACACAACAGCAAAATATATAGCTTTTTTTTTTTTCAAAGCAGTCAGTCTCCACAAGTAGTCAGAATACTTATTTAAAACATAAATTCCAATTATTTAAAAACATAATTCATGCCTCTTGCTTAAGCTCTTAAGTAGCTTGCACTTCACTTAGAATGAAGTCTTAAGTCCTGAACTTGTCTGAAAAGACCTTTGAAGAGGGAAACTGCTATTTACTTCTCCAGCCTCATCGCACATACTACTTAAGCCTAGTCCCATTTTTTCTACTTCAATATGTAATTTGTTTGGGTACATCACTTCCCCTGGGGATTTCTCCATGTTGCAGCCCACAGATTAGGTTAGCCTTACCCCCATATACTTTCATTACCATTAACAAGTACATTTTGACAAGTACATTTTCAATTGTCTCTTCATCTCCAGTTTACAAGTTCCATGAGAGCAGAGACCTTGGCTGCCATGTTTCCTTTTGTCCCCTCAGTCCAAGTCTAATCGTTTGTTGAATATCTGAATGAAATTAATCTGGGATGAAGGGCAATCTTTAAAATAGTAACTAAGTAATAACATGAATCTTCTCCTTTTGCATGTATTATTCCTTCTTGGAGTATTATTATCCCTTAATTTACTAGACTGACTCTTCCTTATCTTTAAGTCTTCAGTTTAAATGTTGTTTCTTCAAAGAGACATTTCTTGGCTCCTGATCTAAAATATGTCCCCTGCCATGTCCTCTCACAGTACTTTGTGATTCTCCTTCATGCACATATCATGATTTGTAGCACATATTTATTTCCTTGAAGGATTATGTATATCTCTCTCACTGTAAGTTCTACAAGGGCAAGGAAAGTGATGATTTTGTTTACTCTCTTTCTGTCCTCTCTGGCAAAATGCTGCACAGTACGGAGAGGGTACGAGATGAACATTTCTTCAGTGAATGGCTGATTCTAAGTTTCTTAGTCAGATTTTGTTCATTTTGATTTTTTATTTGGGGGAGGACTTGTTTCTATTTTATGTCCTGTCTTAGAAAAATCAACTTTTGCCAACAGTATGGAAGTTCCTAATTGTTTCTCTCATTTCTGGGTCATGAAACTGAAAGTCTGGAAAACATTGCTGCAGAAAATTTTGATATTGATGGGATAAACAGAATTAACCTGAGGTCTATTTCACTGGACCTTTAAATTCAAGAAGTAACTTCTTTAAATTTGTAATTTATTTCAGTAGCAGAATACTGGTGGAGAGGAAAATGCATTTCTTTTTCCCATAATCGTGATATTCATATTAGACAGACCAGTGTGATATTTTTACCCTGACCTCCCAGACAAAGTGAACCTGGATTATTCCTTTGTTTTCTCTGTGACTGGGAACCAAAAGACATAAATAGACATTGAAGCTTTAAATTGCTTATGTACTATTGACAAACTGTAAATTTTCTAGCTTATTTATGCAAAATAAAGATTACCTCAGACCTAGAAGTCAAATTGATTAAAAATTCACTAAAGATCAGCATGCAAGGTGAGTAAGATCTCTTTCTAACAGATTAACAAGCAATATGTATCCTTCAGATAATGATAACTATATCTTTCCTGAGGCCACTTTCAAAGAGAACAAGGCAAGAAGAAAACTTAGTCTGCCAGTTAACAAATGAATAATTTATTTACAATGAATTGGGAATTCTATCACATAGAAACATTTTTAAAGAACAGTGACTCCTAAATATATGCATCTTGACAAATCAGTTGTAAAAAACCAGTTTTAATAATATTCCTGCAGGAGTACAAATAGGGTTTAACAATGGAAATGAATTAAAAATGTTCATCTATTATTAATACTGAATGTATAAATGCTATTAACAAAAGAGCAGGAATAGTTTAATAAGAAGCTATCCTATGGATATTGATGTGTCAGTAACTCTCAAGTGATCTATATATTCATCCATGATTCATTAAAAATGTATGGCTATTTAATTCCTGACAATCTCAAATATAAACACTACGTTCTAGAAAAGGAGGGAAGCCCTTTAATAATAAGTTTTATTTTTAATATAATTTATCAGTGATACTTTTGTAGCAAAATAAATTGTCACTCAACCTGGAAATCTGGCTAAGAATGTGTGAAAAATTTATTACTATTTCCCCTTAGAGGAATGTTTACATGAGATGCATTTTAAAATACAGAGAAACAGGAAAGGTAAGCCAGAAATATACCCCTTAAGATGTTATTGCATGAATAGACTCAGTCTTCACATTTACTCCACAACAACTTGCATTTGGAAAAGAATACTTTCCATATTTATCCAATTTTAAGGGATTTTAACTCTTAAAATTAAATGTCCACTGAAGGGGAGCGCTGGTTGTGCAATGGTTAAGTGCTCAGCTGCTAATCAAAAGGTTGGCCATTCAAACCAACCCAGAGGCTCCTTGGGAGACAGGCCTGACCATCTGCTCCTGTAAAGATTACAGCCAAGAAAACCCTGTGGGGCAGTTCTACTCTGTCACATGGGGTCACTATGAGTCGAAAATCAACACGGTAACAGCAATATATAACCTAGTCTCTATCAAAAGATGGAAATTAATGCAGAAGAAAAGACTATGATGTGGTCCTGGTGATCTAGTTCAATGGAATAACAACAGCAACATAAGAAGGAAATATTAAGTAAAATAATAAATAAACAGAGAGAAAGGGGTCTGGCAGTAAGGAAAAATTAAAATGAAATGACTTTTTCTGTTATGAAATTATACCACATACTTATCATGTTTTTTTTTCAGCTAAAAGATATTTTGGCCAGATTCTTCCTGTCCATATTATTATGAAGAATTGACCTAGTAACATAATCATATTGCATGGAGCATTCGGCCAAATATGTAATGCTTATTTTTATATTACTGTTCTTAAAATGATTATATAGCAATAATGAATTTTAATCATTTAATATTATTTCTTTACAGAAGTTTTATTATTTAATTTTACCTTACCCAGTGTTTACATATTGAATATTGTTACAAAATCAGTTCCTATTAATCTTTGTATCTATTTTTCACTTCATATTATATCCAAACTATTCCCATGATTCATAGTTTTAATAACTTATCATTTTAAAGTAACACACTATCAGAAGCTGTATTATATATCATAATTTATTAAGGCATTTTCCTACCTGAGACATTGTTTAAAATATCAATTTTAAAAAGAATCAAATGATTTTTTTATTTTATTGACTCAAAACAAAATATAATACTAAACTTTTAAAATTAACTCATTCAGTCAAAAAATATTTAGTAAGAGTCTATTATATTCCATGCCTCTTGTAAGTACTAGAGATATGACGGTGATGCAAATGAAATAGATATGAGTCTTGCTCTTTTGAAGCTTACAGTGTACAGAGAGAAAGGCACTGAAAAAATAATCAAACACACACACAAATAATTACAAACTGTTCTCGTTTATCTATCGGAAATAAAGAATAATATGAGAAATTATTACAGGGCTACTGAATTTGGATTTGGGGGTCATGTCAAGCAGGTTTGAGGAAGTTATATATACAACCTAAAAGAATTATCAGGCAAAGACTCAGTGAAGAGCATTACAGTTAAAGAAAGTATCATCGCTAATATTCTGAGATGAGGAAAAGCTTAGTGGATTCAACCACTTGAAAGTAAGCCAAGGCGGCCAGAAATTAGTAAAATAAACTGATGAAACAGGAGGCTAGGGGGATTCCAAATCATGAAGGGACTTGTAGGAGAGATTTAGGAATTTGAAATTTGTACTAAGCTTATTGAGAGACCCTTGAATTATAAGAAGTGAAACAATGCATTTTTATTTCCATTTTTAGTATAACACTTAGCTTTAAGAGAATGGATTGAGGAGGGGAAAGTTAAAAAGTGAAGAAGTAATTAGGAGGCATTCCAGGCAAGAAATAATTGTAGCTTGAATTAGAGAAGTCACCATTGCAATGAAGATGATTGGATGGATTTGAAATGCATTTTGAATTTAAATAAACAGAATTTAATAACTGACAGGTGGCTGATGAAAAGAGAGGAATTAAGGGAGTCTGTAGTCTATTTTGAACAAGAAGCTAATGGTGTCACCATGTTTTAGATTGAGAAATTTGAAGGAGAGAAGATTTACGGGCTAAATCCAGAATTATATTTGGGATACATTTTGTCTTAGGATCACTGAAACATCTGAGTGGAAATATTTAGTAGTCAACTGGAAACAGCACAGAAGAGAGTTTTGGATTCAAGACATAGTAATTAGTGCTCAGAGTTTATAGGCATTTGATTGCAACCAAAAGATGACATAACCTAGAGAAGAAAGAGAGTGTGTGATACAGTGAGAGAGAGAAAGCGAGACAGACTAAATCAGAGGTTGGCAAACCACAGCTTGTGGATTAAATCTGGACTGCTGCCTATTTTTTGTAAATAACATTTTATCAGAACACAGCCATACTCATTCCTTTATATATTGTCTACAGCTACACTCATGCTATAAAGGCAGAGTTGAGTAGTTGATAAAGAGACCATATGGCCTGCAAAGCCTAAAACATTTACTATGTGGCCTTTTACCAATAAAGTTTCCTGAGCCTTGGTCTAAAGTAAGAAGACAACAGGGCCCAGAACAAAGACCTGAAAAAGATTTAATACTTAAAGTTTTCATGTTGTTGTTGTAGTTGTTGTGTGCCATTGAGTTTATTTTCAACTCATACTTACTTCATGTGACCGAGTAGAACTGCCCATTAGAGTTTTCTAGGCTGTGATTTTTACGGGTGCTGATCACCAGGTCTTTCTCCCACAGAGTTGCTGGATGGATTTCAACTACCAACCTTTCAGTTAGCACCTGATGGCTTAAGTGTTTCACCAACAGGACTCCTTAACAATTTCATAAGATTAAATTAAGATAGATTAAGGGAATGAAAGATAAAGCAGGAGAGAGAGAAGGAAGGAGGGATAGAGAAAAACCAGAGTGAGAGAGAGATATCCAAGACAAGACAGATTTTCAAAGAGGAAAGAGGAGTGGTCAAATATGGTGAATTCTGAGGTCAACTAGGATGCTATTTAAAAATGCCTAAAAATCAATAAGAGAATGTACAAAACAAGATAGCACTTACTTCCTCCCAAACATTGTATAACAAATTTGATAGAATTATTTTAAACAATTAAGTTTATGTAAAAAAAATGAGCCCCTGGGTGGTGCAAACAGTGAAGCACTTGACTATACCAAAAGTTTGGTGGTTCAAACTCAGTCAGAGTACCTTAGAAGAAAGGCCTAGTGATCTGTTTCCAAAAGGTCACAGCATGAAAACCCTATGGAGAGTTCTACCCTGACACACATGGGATCACCAGAAGTCAGAACCAACTTGACGGTAACCATTACTGGTGAAAAAAAAGATAAGTATCTTTCTGGATAAGAAATAGAACAGAATCACAAACTGTAAGAAGGTCTGAATCAGCAGACAAATTTTTGTTTCAAGAATAGAAGAGGCACTGAAACTAGGAGGTCAACTGCAGTTGCATTGGGGACCTTCATCTACCAGACTTGTCAAGGGAAGAAAACAAGATTTGTGGATTAACTCTGTGGTCTTGAGGATTATTTTGTTTAAAAAGTTGTGAGAAATTCCACTTTTCATAGGATGTAGAAAGCTGAAAAGAATATCTTTCTTGCTCTAAAAATGAATAGAATCTGGTTAAATTATACAGAAATACCTTTCCTGAGCCCATTAGGAATATAGAAATATCAGAAAGCAACCATGTAACCTAAAATCTAAGGAGGGGACAACTTCATCTTAGTTTACAATAGGACATTAGAAATTTTCTGAACTGTGGTAGAGGAAGAGAAAGGGTTCTCTGTGGCATCAATACCAGTTAGTAAAAATTAATCACCTAATTTGTAAAGTACTGTTGAGGGTCAAGTGACCTAGTTTGTCAATTTGAAATAGCTGGAGCTATTATTTACCTCTTTGATTATACAAACAACTGGCATTCTAAAAAATAAAAGAATTAATGTACACACACACACACTCAAGAAGAAAAACCAGCCCGTCTTCAAAAGACAGAGCAAAGAACAGAACCAGATTCATAAATGACCAGATACTGGAATTTTCATAGACTGATTCTAAAATGAATATGTTAAAAATATTAAAACAGAGAGGCGGGGCTAAGATGTCAGAGTAGTCAGACACTTCCAGTGGACCCTCTTACAACCAAGACCTGAAAAAACAAGTGAATCGATTATATATGACAATCTAGGAGCCATGAACATCACAGGAAAAGTTGAGGAACTGGACTGAGGGACTGAGTGGCAGGGAAGGAGAGATATTTCAGAAGCAGTGAGGAGTTGTCAGACCTGACCCAGTAAGAGCCTGAGCCCTTCAGGCCTGATCAGCTCATGGGTGAGCAGTGAGGCAGGCAACAACCAGTGGTGCTTGGGAGGCATTTTCCACACTGGGAGAGACCCAGCAGCACAGAGTCTACTTGGCCACTGAGAACCAGTGAGAAGCAGCCCTCAACTGGCAAAAGTACTTGCATATGGCCTAGTGTGGATAAAAAACACCCCACTTAGGGAAAAATCTCTCTTCCATTTTCCTCCCCACTCCCTGCTCTGCACTGGTCACGGACCAGCTTCAGCAACTGTCTAGTTCCCTGGGCCAGAATTAGGATCCGTTACACGCCCTGAGCCAATCTCCTGGCCTTGGAGCGAGAACAAATCAACCAACAGGGGAAAAAATAAACTGCCAGCTCCCCTAAGCCAAGAACCCGGAGTAGGCCCAGCTCCTTTGCCTAGGCACAGGCATAAGGGATCCAGGGAATTTGAGTGCCTTTCCCCCTGTGTAGACTTGTGTGGGCCCATTTCAAGAGCGTAGGCTCTCATTACCGCAGTACAACAGGGTATATACCTGAAGTCTAAATTCAACTGTTTCAGCTGTGAAGTGGCAGGTTCGTGACACTTGACACTGCTCTGCCCATTAAGCAGGGTCTTCACCTACCCACATCAGGGGCCTTAGGACTGTTGGATCCACCCACACCAACTAGCCATCTGTGATAGGGGCCCAAGAATAAGAGATGCCACCTAGTCCTTACAGCCAACAGCACTGGGTACTCATGGTCTGCCTGCAAAATCCACCCACCTACAAGCTCTAGGGAACAGGGACAAGCCTTCCTCCTAGAAAATTGAGGGCAGCCATCACCCCCTGCTTTGCTCAGAGTGTGTCCCCCTGCTGCAGTCAGATACCTGTGCCTACAACAATCACTCATGCCTGTCTAGGACTTTAAGTGAGAGCCTACACCACATACTTGGTGGCTATCTACCTGGGTACCTAAGCTGAATCCATGCAGGAGGAGTGGGTGGACTCCTGAGCTCACATACTTAGTAACAGATCTAACCATCTGCTGAGAGGACATTAGAGCTTTAAAGGTGCCAATGATCATACTAGCTCATATGAGCAGCCTGTTTGGGCATACCAAAACAAAACAAGAAGCTAGGACACAGTAAGCCAACATAAAATAAATAAATATAATAAGTTATTGATGGCTCAGAGACAACAGTCAATATCAAGTCACATAAAGAAGCAATCCATGATGGCTTCTGCAAGCTCCCAAAATAAAGAATCTAGAAATTTTCCAGAGGAGGAAAATTTCTTGGAATTACCAGAGGCAGAATACAAAAGATTAATATACAGAACTCTTTAAGAAATTAGGAAGGTTAGGAAATCAAGAACATCAGATTAGAACTTAAGACTAGAACATAGGACAGAGCAACCAGATATGAACCCACGTAGGAAAGGCACAAAAATAAATCAAAGGTAAAACACTGAAAATAGGGAAATAGATGTCAATGTGTAAAAGAAGACAACATTAAAACAGAAAAGAGGGACTTCAAAAATGTAGACATAGATTTTTCCTATGGAGAGGAAGTCAAGATGATATAAAGAAATAAAAGACTGGTATAAACTTAGAAAAATAGGGGTAAATATTAAGGTAACCACAAAGGAAACTAACAATCCTACAAGTCAAAATTAAAAAAAAGAAAAATGTAAAAAACAAGAAAAATATAAAAATCATCAACAATGAAAAATATGAAAAGACAATACATAAAGAAAAACGACTCAGCACAGAAAATTAAGTGGAACAAAGAAACTGAACAACACACAAAAAAAGACATCAAAATGACAGCACTAAACTCATACCTATCAACAATTACGCTGAATGTAAACAGACTACTTGCACCAATAAAGTGATAGAGAGTGGCAGATTGGATAAAAAAACATGATTCGTCTATATGCTGTCTACAAGAGACATGCCTTAGACTTAAAGACACAAACTAAAACTCAAAGGATGGAAAAAAATATACCAAGCAAACAACACTCAAAAAAGAGCAAGAGTGGCAATAGTAATCTCTCACAAAATATACTTTTAAAGTAAAATCCACCACAAACGATAAGGAAGGGCACTATAAGGATCAGTACAACAGGAGGACATAACTATAATAAATATTAATGCACCCTAAGACGGGTCTCCAAAATACATAAAACAAACTCTAACAGCACTGAAAAGAGAGATAGACAGCTCCACAATAGTAGTAGGAGACTTCAACATACCACTTTCGGTGAAGGATATAACATCCATAAAGCAGCTCAACAAAGACATGGAAGATGTAAATACTACAATCAAAAAACTTTATCTCATAGACATATACCGAACACTCCACCCAACAGCAGCCAAGTGTACTTTCTTTTCCAACACACATGGAACATTCTCCAGAAGAGACCACATATTAGGCCATAAAACAAGCCTTAACAGAATCCAGAGCATCAAAATATTACAAAGCATCATTTCAGACCATAAAGCCATAAAAGTAGAAATCAACAACAGAAAAGGCAAGAAAAAAAATCAAACACATGGAAACTGAACAACACCTTGCTCCAAAACTACTGGTTATAGAGGAAATTAAGGATAGAATAAAGATATTCATAGAATCAAACGAGAATGAAAACACATCCTACCAGAACCTTTGGGACATGGCAAAAGCAGTGCTCAGAGGTCAGTTTATAGCAATAAACACACAATCCAAAAAGAAGAAGGACCATAATAAAAACATTAACCCTACAACTGGAACAAGTAGAAAAAGAGCAGCAAAAGAAGCAATCAGGCACCAGAAAAAAGGAAATCATAAGAATTAGAGCAGAATTTAATGAAATAGAGAATACAAAAACAACCGAAAGAGTTAACAAGACCAAAAGCTGCTTCTTTGAAAAGATCAACAAAATTGATAAACCTTTGGCCAAGCTGACAAAAGAAAAGCAGGAGAGGAGGCAAATAACCCATATAAAAGAAATGAGATACGTGGTATCACAACAGACCCAACTGAAATTGAAAGAATCGTAACAGAATACTACGTAAAATTGTACTCTACCAATTTGGAAACCTAGAGGAAATGGACAAATTTCTAGAAACTCACTACCTACCTAAACTAACACAAACAGAGGTAGAACAACTAAATAAACCCATAACAAAAAAAGAGATTGAAAAGGTAATTAAAAAACTCCCAACAAAAAACAGTCCTGGCTGGATGGCTTCACTGGAGAATTCTATGAAACGTTCAGAGAAGAGTTAACACCACTACTATGAAAAGTATTTCAGAGCATAGAGAAGGATGGAATACTCCCAAACGCATTCTATGAAGCCAGCATAACCCTGATACCAAAACCAGGTAAAGACACCATAAAGAAAGAAAATTACAGACCAGTATCTCTCATGAACATTGACGCAAAAATCCTCAACAAAATTCTAGGCAATAGAATTCAGCAACATATCAAAAAAAAAAAAAAAAAAATTCACCATGATAAAGTGGGATTTATACCAGGTATGCAGGGATGGTTCAATATTAGAAAAACAATCAATGTAATCCATCACATAAATAGAAGACAAGAACCACATAATCTTATCAGTCAATGCAGAAAAGGCATTTGACAAAGTCCAACACAAATTCATAATAAAAACTCTCAACAAAATAGGAATAATAGGGAAATTCCTCAATATAATTTAGGGCATTTAAATAAAGCCAACAGACAACATCATCCTAAATGGAGAGGCTTTATAAGAATTCCCCTTGAGAATGGGAACCAAACAAGGATGCCCTTTACTACCACTCTTATTCAACACTGTGTTGGAGGTCCTAGCCAGAGCAATTAGGCTAGAAAAAGAAATAAAAGGCATCCAAATTGGTAGGGAAGAAGTCAAAGTATCTCTATTTGCAGATGGTATGATGTTATACACAGAAAACCCCAAAGAATCCACAAGAAAACTACTGGAACAAATAGAAGATTTCAGAAAAGTTTCAGGATACAAGATAAACATACAAAAATTAGTTGGATTCCTTTACACCAACAAAGAGAACTTGGAAGAGGAAATCACCAAATCAATACCATTTACAGTAGCCCCCAAGAAGATAAAATACTTGGGAATAAATCTAAGCAGAGACATAAAAGACCTATACAATGAAAACTGTAAGACACTAATGCAAGAAACCAAAAGAGATCTGCATACGTGGAAAAACATACCTTGCTTATGGATAGGAGGACTCAACATTGTGAAAATGTCAATTCTACCTAAAGCGATGTACAGATACAATGCAATCCCAATCCAGATTCCACTGGCATTTTTTAATGTGATGGAGAAACAAATCACCAACTTCATATGGAAAGGGAAGAGGCCCCTGATAAGTAAAGAATTACTCAAGAAGAACAAAGTGGGAGGCCTCACACTACCTGATTTTAGAACCTATTATACCATCATGGTAGTCAAAACAGCCTGGTACTGGTACAACAACAGATACCTAGACCGATGGAACAGAATTGAGAATCCAGACGTAAATTCATCCACCTATGAGCAGCTGATATTTGACAAAGGCCTGAAGTCCGTTAATTGGGGAAAAGACAGTCTGTTTAACAAATGGTGCTGGCATAACTGGATATCCATTGGCAAAAACTTAAACAAGACCCATACCTCACATCATGCACAAAAACTAACTCAAAATGGATCAAAGACTTAAATATAAAATCAAAAACGATAAAGATCATGGAAGAAAAATAGGGACAATGCTAGGAGCCCTAATACATGGCAGAAACACAATAGGAAATAAGAGTATCAATGCACAAGCACCGAAGAGAGAGTAGATATCTGGGAGCTCCTAAAAATCAAACACTTACGCTCATCAAAAGACTTCACCGAAAGAGTCAAAAGACAACCTACAGACTGGGAAAAAAATCTGGCTACAACAAATCTGAACAGCATCTAATCTCTAAAATCTACAAGATACTGCAAATCTCAACAGCAAGAAGACAAATAACCGAATTAAAAAATGGGCAAAGTATACTAATAGGCACTTTGCCAAAGAAGACATTCAGGCAGCTAACAGGCACATGAAGAAATGCTCACAATTGTTAGCCATTAGAGAAATGCAGACCAAAACTACAATGAGATATAATATCACCCCAACAAGGCTAGCATTAATCCAAAAAACACAAAATAATAAATGCTGGAGAGGTTGTGGAGAGACTGGAACACTTATACACTGTTGGTGGGAATGTAAAATGGTACAACCACTTTGCAAATCCTTAAAAAGCTAGGAATAGAAGTACCATACGATCCAGCTATCCCGCTCCTTGGAAAATATCCTAGAGAAATAAGAGCCATCACACAAATAGATATATGCACACCCGTGTTCATTGCAGCACTGTTCACAATAGCAAAAAGATGGAAACAACCTAGGTGCCCATCAACGGACGAATGGATAAACAAATTATGGTATATCCACACAATGTAATACTATGCAATGATAAAGAACAACGATGAAGGCATGAAACATCTTATAACTTGGAGGAATCTGGAGGGCATTATGCTGAGTGAATTTAGTGAGTCACAGAAAGACAAATATGTATAAGACCACAATTATAAGAACTCAAGGAAAGGTTTAAACTCAGAAGAAAACATTCTGTGATGGTTACGAAGGTGGGAGGGAGGGTGAGGGTTATTTACTAACTAGATAGTAGATAAGAATTATCTTAGGTGAAGGGAAGGACAGCACACACTACAGGAGAAGTCAGTACAACTGGACTAAACCAAAGCTAAGAAGTTTCCTGAATACAATCAAACACTTTAAGGAACACAGTAGCAGGGTTAGTGGTCTGGGGACCATGCTCTCAGGGGACATCTAGGTCAATTGGCATAACAAAGCTTATTAAGAAAATGTTCTGCAGCCTACTTTGGTGAATGGCGTCTGGGGTCTTAAAAGCTTGCAAGCGGCCATCTAAGATGCAGTAATTGGTCCCAACCACCTGGAGGAAAGGAGAATGAAGAACACCAAAGACATAAGGAAAGTATTAGCCCAAGAGACAGAAAGGGCCACATAAACCAGAGACTGCATCAGCCTGAGACCAGAAGAACTAGATGGTGCCTGGTTACCACCAGTGACCACCCTGACAGGGAACACAACAGGGAGTCCCTGATGGAGCAGGAGAAACGTGGGGTGTAGAACACAAATTCTAGTAAAAAGACCAGACTTAACGGTCTGACTGAGCCTGAAGGAATCCTGGAAAGCATGGCTCCTGGATTCTCTATCAGCCCAGAACTAAAACAATTTTTCCGAGGCCAACTCTTCAGACAGGGATTGGACTGGACTGTGGGACATAAAGTGATACTCGTGAAGAGTGTGCCTCTTAGCTCAAGTAGATAGATACAAGAGACTAAATGGGCAGCTTCTATCCAGAGGTGAGATGGGAAGGCAGAGAGGGTTAGGAGCGGGTTGAATGGACATGGGGAATCAGAGGTGGAAAGGAGGAGCATGCTGTCACAGTATGGGGAGACAATCAGGGTCACATAACAATGTGTGTTTCAATTTTTGCATGGGAGACTAACCTGATATGTAAATTTCATTTAAACTACAACAATAAAAAAATATTAAAACATCTGGAGTAAAACATCAACCACATGCATGAATAAATGAGGGATTTCAGTGGAGATGAAAATTGAAAGAGACAAATTGAAATGCTAGAAATAATTATGCATTAACAAAGATGAAAAATTCCTATGAGAGGCACATCAGTAGATTTGACAGATCTGATAGAATCAGTTAACTTATACTTACATTGATAGAAGTTACTCAAAGCAAAACACACAGGAATGAAAGAGAAAAAAAAATCAGAACATGGCATCTAAAAGTTCTAGGAAAATATCAAACATCTAATATGCTTGCAATTGAAATTCCAGACTGACAGCAAGATAATGTGATGCAAGAAATATTCGAAGAATGATATCAAACATTTAAATAATAATAATAATGAAAGATATAAAACCACATATCCAAGAAACTCAGAGAACACCAAACAGAATAGATAACAAAAAAATAACCAACTGGACATATTATAGTTCAACTGTTAAAAAATGAAGGTAAAAAGACAATTGTGAAGGCAACAAACAGAAAAAATAATTAGAATAGAACAAATTTCTTGTTAGATACTATGCAAACCAGAAGACAATGTGCTGAAATTCATAAAGTACTATAAAAAGAACCGTCAACTCAGAATTCTATACAAAAAGAAAATATTTTTCTGAAAGTAAGGCCAAAAAAACAGATTAGGAAATCTGAGAAATTTATTGCCAGCAAGCCTGTGAAAGTTAAAAAAAAGTTTTAGAAAGTTCTCCAGTTAGTAGAATATGATACTATATGAAAACATAAAATTATGCAAAGGAAGTTAGAGCTCTGGAAATTTTAAGACTGAAGGTAAATATAAAAGACATGTATTTTTTCATTGTTTTTAAATGCTCTATGAGATAATTGTGAAAAGGAAAATATATATATAACCCATTGCTGTCGAGTTAATTCCTACTCTTAGCAACCCTACGGGACAGAGTAGAACTGCCTCATAGAGTTTCCAAGGAGCAGCTGGTGAATTTGAACTGGTGACCTTTTGGTTAGCAGTGGTGGCTCTTAACCACTGTGCCACCAGAGCTCCAGTATATATATAGTGGAGATTATAACATATGTAAAATAAAATGTATGACAATCAATGCCCAAAGGAGGAAGGAATTAAAAGTATATTGTAAAGTTCTTACATTATATGTGAAGTAGTATAATGTTGTATAGAAGGAAGTTTGTGATAATTGAAAGATATATATGGCAATCTCCACAGGAACTAAAAAATTTTAAAAGGAGTACAACAAATATGACAATGAAGATAATGTGAGATTAAAAAAAAAAAAACTCAATTAATCCAAAACCATATAGTAAAAGATGGGTAGGGAAAAGAATAAAAACAGTTTGAATGTATAAGGAAAAAAAAAAAAAACTTCCAAAATTGTAGTTTTAAATCCAAAGACATCAATAATGTCACTCAATGTAAATAGTCTAAAAAAAAAATTCAAGCAGGAAATGTTAGATTATCATATAAAAATGTTAAGACTCAAATATAAGCTCTCTGTAGGAAATCCACTGGAACAATAGATAAGTTAAAAATAAAACAATGGAAAAAAATGCAGTCAATCACTAATCAAAAGAAAGTTGGAGTGGATATATTAGCATTCAATAAAGTTGGTTCATCAGGAACAATGAAAGACATTGTCCTCTAAATCATATTTCCCTCATGATTTAGAGGACAACTCCTCAAGAAGACATAAAAATCATAAACGTATGTTAACCTAAAGAGACAGTTCCAAAATAGTGAATCAAAACCTACAAGAACTGAAAGGAGAACAAACACGTCCATGATTTTAGGATGATTTCAATAGTCCTCTCTCGGCAATTAATGCAAACAGAAAATCAATAAGGACGTAAACAACCTGCACAGTATCATCCTACTTCAAATAACTGATATTTACGAAACACTCAAGCCAACAACAACAGAATACTCATTATTTTCAGGTGCCTGTGGGACATTCACCGAAAAGACTATTTCCTGGGACATAAGAAAAACCTTAACAATTTAAAATAATTTGTCTGTTAAAAAGTATGTTCGCTCACCGTAAGAAAAGTAAATTAGAAATTAAAAACATGAGATCTGTTCAGTTCCAAAATACCTGAAAATAAATGA
This sequence comes from Trichechus manatus latirostris, assembly GCF_000243295.1. Classification (NCBI taxonomy): domain Eukaryota; kingdom Metazoa; phylum Chordata; class Mammalia; order Sirenia; family Trichechidae; genus Trichechus; species Trichechus manatus. The sequence continues at coordinate 5,210,367 of NW_004444109.1, forward strand.
ATACATATTTATATAAACATTGGGTCAAAAAAGAAATTATAAGGGAGGTTTTTAATTGAAGAAAAACAGACATCTCAAAATGTGTGAGATTCCCCTGAAGCAAGTTTTAGAAAGAAATCTGTAGCATTAAATACTTATGTTAAATAACAAAAGGTCTCAAATCAATTACCTTAGGTTTCTCCTTCAAAAGCTCGGGGAAAAAAAGCAAATTAAATCTAATGTAGGCAAAAGAAACTGAATCAGAAAATAAGACCAGAAATCAATGAAATTGAAAAGGGAAAACCAATGAGGAAATCATTGAAACAAATCTCTGGTTCTCTGAAAAGATCAATGGAGTTGATATTCCTTAGAAAGCCAGACTGATAAAGAAAAATAAGAGAGATGACCAATTATTAATATCAAGAATGAAGGAGGAGTCATCACTATGGATTCTAAAGACATTACAAGAACATTAATAAAAGAATATTAAGGACAAGTTTATTGTCATAAATCTAAAAGACACAAAGTTCACTTATGAAGAAACAGATAATGTGAACACTTCCTTCCTATAGAAGAAATTGAAATCATAGACAGAAACCTTCCAAAAAAAAAAAAAAAGACCCTGTTTAGATATCTTCTCTCGTAAATTTTGAATTCTACCAAACATTTATACCAATTCTAAACAAATTCTACTGGGAGAACAGTTTAAAAACAGAATCAGCATTCATGATAACATTATAAAGAAGGGTCTGACTGAAGTGGAATGGTGTAAAAAGATGAATCGGATGAAAACAGTACAATTTCAACGGTTTTAAGCTGTTTGGGCATTATCAGCACAACTGGGGAGATCTGAATATTGATTCTATATTAGAAAAGAATATTGTGTCAAGAAAACTGTTAAATGTCCTGAATGTGAAAACTGAATGGTGATTATGTGGGAAAACGTTCTTGTTTTGAATTTTAACCTAAATAAATACAGACAGCCAACTATCTTTAAAAAATTGTGTCTAAAACAAGACAGTTACTAATAAATTGAACTTGTTTGAAAGAAGATGATGTGGAAAAATTATGACGATTTGAATGGAATAACTGTTGTTGGGTGCCGTTGAGTTGATTCTGACTCATAGCGACCTTACAGGACAGAGTAGAACTGCCCAACGCGGTTTCCTAGGCTGTAATCTTTACAGGAGCAGATCACCGGGTCTTCTCTCCCACAGAGTTGCTGGTGGGTTCTTACCACCAACCTTTCATTTAGCAGCCAAGTGCTTAACCACTGTGCTACCAGGACTCCTTGAATAGAATTAGGGAAGTCAAAAGGTCACTTTTATATTGTGGGAAAATAATGAGCTCAATTTTTATTTTTCTAGAGATGATATGTAAGGAAATCCAGTTCAAAATTTCTAGCAGAAGAATGTCGTTTAATACGAACATTTGGGAATTAATGGAGATTCTTCACACCCAATTGGTTAGCTTTTATTTCTGAACTTAAATATTTGTTCAATTGACTCCACCTTTCTTTTCCCCAATATCACGGTCTTTGTTTAGATTCACAAAATTTGGCTTTAAAGAGTAAAGTCTGGTGGCCTCAGTACCTCCAAAATATGTTTCCCTAGATTGCTCTTTTGATTATATATAAGGTAAAGCTTTTTTCTCTGTTTAAAATTTTTCAAAGTCTCTCTTCTATCATTAATATTACCTTTTTAGCCTGACTTGTAAATCTTTATAATATTTTCTTCATGGGACATCCAAGGCACATTTCCAGTTATACCCACTCCAGCATTCAGTACTTTAGCATAAGCAACTATCTCAAGTTCCAGAAACAAATCTTGTTTTCTTGCAATATCTGTACTATATAAGTACTATACAAGCATGTAATTTGCCGTTTCTCACAGTCCCCATCTACATCCGAATCATCCTAAGCTTGACTCATCTCATAAGGGTCAATTTGGGGATTCTTTTTCTTAGAGATCTCTCCTGGCTTCCAGGTTTTGTTAGCAGCCCTTATATGTTTCCATACTACCACCAACTTACTTTTACCAGAGCATTTATAATAACCTATTGTCATTTTTTCTTATGTATGTTTTCCATACTAGGCAGTAATTCTTCTGAGTTTGGAGACTGCATTATATTACTCTTGTATTTTTTCCATCTAGATGAATTACTAGTCATCCTTGATAATGTTGACCAAACTAATAAATAACTAAATTAATAATTGCAAAAATAATATGAATAATGACATTAATAATAACAAAGAAAATGTGACAGTTGGCTACAGAATTCAGTGTAGTGTTTCTGAATATTTAAGTGTTCTTTAATTATCATCTCTTAATTTTCAGAACACTTTTAATTTATTCTTCTATGGTCAGCATATTTGTAAATATTCATAACTTGCAAAAATCTAAGCATCAAAAGTTAACACCGAAAAAGCAATTTCACACAGTTTAACAGTCTAATAAAAACACACGTAAGCAGATATTGTAAATCACTAACAGAATGCATAAAGTTTCCCAGAGCACAATGTAACTATGTTGAAAATTGCTGTAGATATAATTTGTAGTAAACTTTTCAAAGCAGACTCTATTAATCTTAATTTTTACTGTTACATTTATCAGAATTAACGCATGAAAGATTATATATGTGAGCTATTTATATAATGAAATTGTGTAAAATATGTGGTATGTACAAATCCTACATTTATATTTTCTTTCTTTCTCACTGTGCTTGTTTTGTTATATTTGTGATTTGTAATTTATTTTCATATGCCATGTTTATAAATTGGAAATTTCAATCTACATAAACTATATTAAAAAATATACCATACTATAAAGACTTTGTCAGCCATTTTGCTGATTCATTTGTCTCTCTCTCTAATATATTATAGGTACCTGCTCTAAATAATTGTATATATGATTACATTCTCAACAAACAAGCCCTACATTTGTAATTCTTAAAGAACTTCATTTAGAATTTGGTTCCATCATGCCACAAAGCCTGTTCAACACATGCAGTCATCTGGTGAGTTTTATACCTGTTTAATAAAATGAGAGAATGGTATTATCTTTGGGATTATGGAAGATCATCAGAAAATATAATTCTCAACTTAAAAAGGGCCATTTTTTCCCCAGAGATATTGAAAATCTGGCTCAAATAAAATTATTTTATCTGTATCCTGGAATAGTAAAATTTATCTCTGTTCCCTATTTTGCCTTTTGATTTACTACAGAACTTTGATTCTTACACAGCTACCCCAAGAGTACAATACTGCTCTTCATGTCCTAAGCAAATATAGTCTCAAAAGCGTTAGTTTACCTTTTTTTCTCTTTTAAAGTCTAAACTGTCAACAAATTTCGTATACAAAATATTATTTAGCCACCCTTCCCTCCCTCCAACTTCTTTTAGGCTTAGAGATGCTAACACGCAGGGAAGGCAAAGCCTTGTTGAAAATAATGTAATGAATCACAGATGGGTTTTGTATTTTCCTCTACTATTAAAGTATGAGCTCTTTGCAGACAGGGGCAATCTTTCAATCATTCTTGTATTCCTTCTGTCTTTCACAGTGGCATATATTTATATCTATCTCTATATATCTTTAATAAATATTTGTTAAGTTCTATTGAAAGCAAAAGTATTTATGGGATTCAGCTATAGGGTCCATCTATGCCTAACTCTGTTATTGTTATTACTATTTCCACCTATCTTTTGATACTGAAAATAAATGAACAAAAAAGAAAGAAAAACAACCAGAATCTGATTCTTTGGAGGAAATTTGGTCATTTTTCAAAACAATATAATTTCTTAAAGCCACAACAGAAGGACATAATAAAGTTCCCTCTATGTGAGAAGAAAGGTGGACACTGGAGAGGTACAATTTCTAAAAGCTCTACATCTTATTTTTAAGTAGAGAGGGACATTCAAAGTTGATACTGGGAGTTCTTAGTAGTCCCAGGGATAAAAAAATCCTGTAATTGAGAGTTGTACTGCGAATATAAGGAACATTAAAATGCCACTAACTTCTAATACTCACACTCTGATATTACATTAAATCCAATTATTATGACATTTTAGAAATTTGCAGTATCAATATGTTCTTATGATATTTAGAAAAGTGAACATAAAAGTTTGTTTCACATCCAACAAAATGTTAACTTAATTGAGAAGGAGAAAAAAAAAAAAGTTGCCTGACTCCATGTAGAGATAATTCAGTACAAAGTATATTTGCATCTATGTTTATTATTCTCATCAATATTATGGCCAATTCAGTATATTGAAAGTGAATGACTTTCAAATAAACTGCCTTCACAGAATTAAAAACTAGAATAGAAAAATGATAGGAAAAAGAATTGTATACCTCTGTTACTTACGGGTGTTTTATTTTCTTCAATTATTTTTGTCAGTGTATTTTTCTCTCTATAAAGTGTGTTTTGACTAGCATTGCTTTGTTATGCTGAAGAGACAACTGCCACCAAATTTGCCAAAGGCAAAATGTTGCTAACTGCCAATTGCATTTTTAATGTTTTGTTTTGTGTTAGCATTGTTAAAATCACTAAATGATTTTCTAACAAATCATACCAGTGGGCTATAGATGTTTTGCTCTGCAAAACAACTTGCCTGAGCAAAGATCTCAGTGGTTTGACAATAACTTGAAGCAAGTAGGCATTTTAAAGGCAAATATGCTATGATCATGCTTACAACTAGATCCAAAGAGCAAAATGAATATTTAATTGCATAACACACATTTAATGTGAACAGAATTGTTCTTCTCTCTCTGCTTATTTCAGTCATTTGGTGAAGAATCCAACCCTCACTGAGTAAAAGAAATAACCTCAAATGAATGTGTCAAGCTTTGTTACATTTCCAGTTGAGCATATGTAAAGGAAAGAGTAGTTTTAGAAACAAAAAAAAAAAGTGGGCCTGTGTCGTTTACTAATCTCATTATAAACCTGAGTGGGATCTCCCCAAAGTAAAATCCAACTCAATATAAAGTTGCTCATTTATGTCTCATATCCAAAATTGTTAAAGACTCATTATCTCCATAGAGTGTCTGTAACATTTTTAAAAAATTGATTCATAATACAAAAAGTCTGTTTTTCACTCATTTGGACATCTCATTGGAATGAAAGTTTAATTATAAGCCAATATAAAATGAATCTATCTTTGTTAAATGTATAAATAGAAAAAAGAGTTCTGCATATCCTATTTTAAATTAAAATTTAGGCAGCAGACACAGAACAGACATTATGAAATCCAAAATTGTCCAGGCTCTTATCTACATAAATACATAAATACTATTCATGACATATGTGACAATTTCATATTCTGGGAGTCTAACAATTAGATTTTTTTTTTTTTTTTTTAAGAATTGACTATGCAGAAATATTCAGTACGAGACATAAAGTAAACATATCTGGTTATTGATTGAGATGATTTCAAAAAATAGTATATTAGCATAGATGATTTTACATTCTTTATCATTTCCTTAATTTCTCTTTTATTCAATTGATTTTCATTTTCACAGTGAAAACTTCATTCATGAAAAGCACATTTGAATATGTCACTCATTTGCTTGAAATCTCTTTTAGCATCTTAACTTTGATGTCACATAAACTCAGATCTGTTTTTGTATCAACATCCACTTCAGAGTTTAAAAAAAGTACACATCTCAAGGACCTTATCACAGACCTGCTTATTCAAAATTACTGGGCTGAGATATTTGTATATTTTTTCAATTTATTATTTGTTTTCACAGGTGATTCTGATGCATTAGCATAAACCCAAATTTATACTTGATTTAATAAGCATTTTTAACTCAGTGAAGTATATACATTCAGCAATTTAAGTTTGTCCAATTGATTATTTTAAATGTTTTATTTGAATCTCACTTTTCTGTCCTTTAATAATTTTTGGTCAAACACCATAAGATTTTGTTTACTTTTAGTTATTAAAAATCAAGACTATTTTTTATTATAAATAAGTGATTTCTTCTATTTAATTTGACTGTTTTTAATTTCTTTTCTTTTTTTGTGTTCAAGCTATTAGTCAAAGTGTTAAAAAAAATCTTGATCTATACCATGCGAAAACAAAAGAACAACATGGAAATTTGAGGTACCTAAATCATTTTTTTTTTCCTTCTAACATTATTGAGTCATATTTGTAGTATACTAAACTGCACGTATTAAATGTATACTATTCGGCCAGTTCTGAAATCATCGGCACTATCAAAATAACATGTTTCATAACTACCAAAAATTTTCCTCTCTAGGCAATCACAGATCTGCTGTCATGCCAGATTGGTTTGCATCTTTTTGAATTTATATAACCCAAACCAAACCAAACCCATTGCCATCCAGTCTATTCCAATTCATAGCGACCCTGGAGGACAGAGTAGAACTGCCCAGTAGGGTTTCCAAGCAGCCGCTGGTGGATTCGAACTGCCTACTTTTTGGTTAGCAGCTGAGCTCTTAACCACTATGCCACCAGGGCTCAGATGTGTGTACTTACTATTTTTTTTTGGAGGGTGGCTGGGTGGTGGTTGGGTTGCTAGTTCCTTTCATTTAGCAGAATGATCAATGATTTTGACCTTTTTGTCCATGTTTTTAACTTATCGGCAGTACAGTCCTTTTTATTACTGAGTAATATTTGTTTGTATACCTATATCACAATCTGACTATCAATTCAACTATTGATGCAAGATTGAGTACTTTCTAGTTTTTGAATATTAAAAATACAACTGACCTAAATGTGTAAGTCTTCTTGTGGAGATATGCTTTGATTCTTCTCTGGTAAATACCTAACTGTGGTATGAATGGATTCTGTGGTAGAACATGCTTAAACATCTGCGATACTGTCAAATTCTTTTTCAAATTGGTTTTAACATTTTATATTTCTGCAAACAGTGTATGAGAGTTCTAGTTCCTCCACATCTACACTAACAAGCGGTATGGTCACTTTTGTTTTTCACCTTGCGAATGGATGCATGTTGGTATTTCATTGAGGTTGTAATTTGCAGTTCTCTGGTGATTTATATTGAGAATATTTTTATGTGCTTAATCTCCATTCATACATTTTTTATGGTGAAGTAGTTTTGCCCATTCAGTTATTGAATTATTTGCTTATTATAGAGTTTGAAGATTTTTTATATATCCTGGGTACAACTCACATGTTGATATATGTGTACAAAAATGTTCTTTCAGTCTGGAGATTGCTTTTTTACTTTCCCCTAAAATGTCCTAGGAGGATGAATATTTTTTACGTATTAAGGAAGTCCAATACAACAGTTTTTCTTTCCTTGTTTTTGCTTTTTTGGGTTCTATCTAAAACACTTTTGCCTATCCCACAGTTCCAAACATATTTTCCTATGTGTTCTTTTTTAGATTATATAGTTTTAGATTTTACATTTAGATCTATCTTTTGTTTGAGTTATTTATTTATTCATTTTGGATGATGAGAAGTAATGGTCAATGGTTTTTTGTTTTGTTTTGTCTGTTTGTTTGTTTGTGTTTTGACATGGATACCCAGTTGATCCAGCACTATTTGTTGAAAATGATTTACACATTGAATTTTCCTAGCGGTTTGTAAAAATTTGATAAACTAAACATTTATGGTGTCTGTTTCTGTCCTTTGCATATCCTTATATGTTTACTATATTTAACTTGTCAATTATTACAAATATATATTCATATTTTTATTGTAATTGCATTGAAAGTAAAGATCAGTTTGGTAAGAATTGTCATCTTGGTCCGCACTTTGGCGTTCCTTTTCTTGGGATGTTTTTTCAAGGCCCTGTGGGGCCTGGGCCGTTTAAAGCTCTGCATTCTAAGTACTCTGTTTTTCCTCAAGAGTGTTGTCCAACAAAGTGAGGGTTAGCCATGGCACAGGAATTGGTGACATTCAGAGATGTGTCTGTTGACTTCTCTCAGGAAGAGTGGAGATTCTTGAACCCTGCTCAGAGAGATTTGTACAAGGCGCTGAAGTTGGAGAACTATTGGAACCTTGTCTTGCTTGGACTTTCCATTTTTCAGCCCGATGTGATTTCTCTATTGGAGTGTGAGAAAATGCCCTGGGTGACACAAAAAGAAGAGACAGAAGGTCCATGGCCAGAAATGGCAAAGAGATTTAGCAACACCGAGGAAGCAACAGAATACTATTTTTCTCTGATGACTATGACACCTCCGATAATGATGCTGATGATGATTCATCGGTTGACCTCAGTGATGATGCTAAATCTGAGTTGAGTTCTGAAGGTGGGAACAACAAAAATGCCATTATAGAGGTGAGAAAATAATGGATGGAGCAGAAGAAGGGGGTAGAGTAGGTGGTGATGATTATGATGTAGGTCAATAGTTCAGGGATGTCTCCTACTTTGAAAATCTAAGTGTCAAGGTTGGTATGCTTCCCCAGATTTACCCTGACTTGGAAGAGTCAGAAAGAGAAATAGATTATTTTCTGTCAGTATTTACTGAGGAGATGTTAGAGACTATAAAGGACCAAACTAACCTCTATGCAACCCAGGAGCACATCAGATGTTTTAGAGGGAAGAATATTGCAAATCCTGCACAAACTGGAAGCCTACTTCCATAGAGGAAAGAAAGGTATTCATTGCTGTGCACATACTCATGGGTATACACATCTCACCAGCACACAAGCATTATTGGTCCAGTGACCCTGGCCTAGGTGGTGTTTTGATTCAATAAATAATGAGTAAAGGCAGATTCATAAAACTGATCGAAACCATACACTGTAATGACAATTCAAAAGCTGTGGCAAAAAGAGAACCAGGCTATGACAGACTTCACAAACTGTGTTCATTTATCGATGCGCTCAGTAGTCGCCTAAAGGAGTTGCAAGTTCCATCAAGTGTCATGGCAGTCGAGGAAAGCATGTTCCCATTCAAGGGAAAATCATCAATAAAACAGTACATGCCCATGAAGCTTGTCAAACGCAGGTACAAAGTGTTGTGTTTGGCTGACTCTAAAACTTGCTTTGTGACTAACTTTGACATATATTGTGGAGAAAAAGACATAGCCAATGACTCATCTCTATCCCTTGGAGAGCGTGTGGTGTTAGGGCTCTGTCAACCATGGTTCAGTATTCAGAGGCTCATAGCCTTTGATAATTTTTTTACATCCTATAAATTGATAACTGACTCGATGGCGCCTAACAAAAACAACATAAATTGATGAGCATGCTAAAGGCAAGGGGACTGTATGCTGTTGGCATGGTGAGAATAACTAGAAAGGGGCTACCGCTCATGCTGAGGAGAAAGGATAATTTACAGCATGGAGGATATATATAGTGTATGAAAGGATGGGTGTCAGCTATAAAGTAGCAGGACAGTAAACTGATGACAGTTTTGTCAATGCTCCACAATCCACTGGAAACCACTAAAGTCTATAAAAGAACCAAGACAGTTCCTCCTCTAAAATCTGTTGCTCAAGAGCAGTTGCTACGTACAATGGCATTATGGGAGGAATGGACCACTTTGATCAGATGCATAAAAGGTAAGCAATCAGAAGATGTTCTCTAAAATGGTGGCATTGTTTGCTGTTTGTTCTCATTGACCTTGCCATTGTAAACAGCTTTGTAATGTGGAACATTTCCCATGGAAGAAAATGTAATCAACTATCCTTCAGGTTGGCTCTCAGGAAGCAGCTTTCTGGGTGTCCAAAAAGACAGAAAAGAGGAAGACCTTTATTCTGGGTACTGGACAAGCCAGAAAAAACTGGGGTGCCAGATGAGGTACGGCTCCAAAAGGAGGGAAAGCATTTTCCAGTCAATACATCTAGCAGGTGATGCAGACAATGCAGCACTATGAAGAAACATAGAAGAACAAAATTTATGTGTGGACATTGCCAGGTGCCTTTATGCATTACACCGTGTTCTGCAGAAGGATACAAGAATAACATTTAATGTGCAGTCATTGCCAGGTGTATCCATGTTTTTCCTTGTGTTTTGTGAATTTTCAATATTTTTTTTTTAAATTAAAAGAAAAAGAATTGTCACCTTAACAGTATTGAGTCTTATAATCCATGAACATACTATGTGTTTGTCTTAGTCATCTAGTGCTGCTATAACAGAAATATCACAAGTAGATGGCTTTAATAAAGAAAAGTGTATTTTCTCACAGTCCAGTAGGCTAGAAGTCCAAATTCAGGGTGTCGGCTCCAGGAGAAGTCTTTCTTTCTCTGTCAGCTCTGGAAGAAGGTCCTTGTCATCATTCTTCCCTTGGTCTGGGAGCGTCTCAGCCCAGGAACCTCAGGCCCAAAGGACGCGCTCTGTTCCCGGCACTGCTTTCTTGGTGGTATGAGGTCCCCATGTCTCTGATCGCTTCTCTCTTTTATATCTCAAAGGAGACTGGCTTAAGACACTATCTAATCTTGGAGATCTCATCAATACAACTGCCACCAATCCATCTCATTATATCATAGTGATAGGATTTACAATACATAGGGAAATCACATCAGATGGTAGAAAATGGTAGACAATCATACAATACTGAAAATCACGACATAGCCAAGTTGACAGATATTTTGGGGGGACATGATTCAATCCATGACAGTGTTTTCATTTATTTAGGTATTATTTTATTTCTCTTGGTGATATTTTATAGTTTTCAACATGGAGATCTTGGATGTCATTATTAAATTTATAAATATTTTAAGCTTAAAACATTTATTTCTTCATGTTGATGTCTTAAGAAGGGCACAACAAAGTTGCTCCTGAAAGTTTTTTAAACCTTCATTGAGATATAATTTACATATCATAAAATTCAATAGCTTATAATACATTTGCAGAATTGTGCAATCATTACCATTATCTAATCTTAGAAAATTTTTAATAATCTATAAAGAAACCCCATATCCTTTAGAAATCATTCTCCTTATTCTCCTCCTTCACTAACCCTAGGAAACCACTAGTAGAGATTTACTTATTGTCATTTCATAAAATCAGGATTATGCAATGCATGACCTATCGTGACTGACTTTGTTCACTTTGTATAAAGTCTTGAAATTTATCAGTGTTGTAGCATGGATCATTAACTAATTCACTGCTATTGTCCAAATAATATTCTACTTATGCACATATCTCATTTTATTTATCCACTTGCTACTTGTTGGATATTTCAGTTGTTTACACTATTTAGCTATTATGAGTCATGCTGCTACAAACATTCACTTATAAATTTTCTGCATAGGTGTATGTTTTCAATTCTCTTGGCTATATCCCTACATGTGGAATGGTTGGGTCATATTGTAACTCTACATTTAACTTTTTGAGGAACAGTCAAACAGTTTTCCAAAGCAACTACACTATTTTACATCCATACCAGCAGTGTATGAGGATTTCATTTTCTTCACATCCTTGTCAACACTTGTTATTGTCTGTCTTTTTTGCTTATAGGCATCCTAGTGCCTGTGAAGTAGTTTTTCATTGTGATTTTGATTTGCTTTTCCATAGTGGCTAATGGTGTTAAGCATATTTCTATGTACTTATTAGTTACTTGTATATATATACATTTGGAGGAATGTCGGTTCAAATCCTTTGCCTTTTAAAAATGTTGCTATTTGGTTTTTTATTATTGAATTTCCATAGTTATTTTTACATTCTGGATACCAGTCACTTATTAGAAATAGAAATTGCTAATATTTTCTTCCACTCTTGGGATGTCTTTTCACTTTCTTGATGCTGTCTTTTGAAGCACAAATTTTTTTGTTTTGATGAAGTTCAACTTATTCATCATATATATATTTATATTTTGTCTTTGGTGAAAATATTGACAGCAGATCATACACCCATTCAACAATTTCTGCTTGTACACTCCAATGACATTGGTTTCATTCTTCACATTGTGTCACCATTCTTGCTATTCCCCCACATTTTAACACTGTTTTTAGAGATTTGTTCTACCTCCCAGTTCTGTGAGTAGTGTCTGGGGTCTTAAAAGCTTGTGAGTGGGCATCAAGGATACAACAACTGGTCTGTATTTGCCTGAAGCAACAGAGGAAGATGGAGAGCCAGGAAGATAGAGAAGGAACTGGACTGGCAGGTCTAGTTGCCACCATGAACTGTTGCATGAGACCAAAAGAACTTGATGATGATTGGTTTCCATTACAGAACATTTTGATCAAGGACTCAGTAGGTGAGTCTTGATCAAAAGGGGGAAAATGTGGAAAATAATTTTAAATTTCTTATATCTTTCAGATTTACTGGATGATTTGAGGTGGAGAAACCCCCAAATCTATTACCTTGAGAAAAGTTTTTAATCTTAAACTGAAAATATCCTCTTGAAGTCATCTTCAAACTAAACAACAGTTTAGCTGTATTAGTAAAGAATGTTCCTCTTGAACTTTGCACTGTTTTAAATAATTATCTATACTGGATCAAATTTACAACAGTAAGTAAAAAGCATAGGTGAGTAATTTATGGAGCAGCGACTCTAAATCTATCATGTTTTTTATTGCTTGTTCTAAGAAATCATCTCCTAAACTAAGATCATGAAGACTTAACTTCTGTTTTATAAATTTAACCCTTACATTTAGGTCTATGATCTACTTTGAGTTAATTTTGTTATAAAATAGGAGTTTAACTTCATTCTCTTGCATATTTATACAAAGTTCTCCCAGAACCATTGGTTGAAAAGATTATTCTTTCCTCCCTGAATTGTCATGGTTCCTGTATCAGAAATCAATTTACTTTAAATGTTAGGTCATTTCCATTCCATTGATCTGTATGTCTCTCTGTCGTTACAACAGCACCATACTGTCTTGATTATTTTAGCTTCAGTGTAACTTTTAAAATTGGGAATTGTGATATATATATATCTGAATGTGGAGACAGAAAAAAAAATACATATATAGTTGGCTCTTCAGTATAGAAAATAACATTATTAGTCCAGAAAGTAAGAATAGACTACTCAATTTATACTAAGTCTAAAATTCTATAAAATGTAACAATGATGGCAGCATAGTTAGCTAAGTTAATTTATTATTATATATTTTCTGACGTATATTTTGAAAGGAAAAGCATGATTAGCTATTCTATGATTCTAACTTACATATAATTATGTAACATTCAAATGCAGTAATATTTGACACTGGTAATCACATAAAATTGTTAAAAAACAAAGATCTGTTATTAAAAACTATTCATTATATAAAGAAAAAATACGCAAGAGGCATGCAATAAGAAGGACTAGGGGCTTGTTTTGCTTTGATAAGTAGCAGTTATATATTACATATGAGATTTATATATCCTTCAGAATCTTGGGTTTGATGCAGTGAAAGGGAGCATATGCCTCAATTTTATACTTTAGCCACAGACTGTCTCATGATTGTCTCGTAGCATTTATAAGGATGCCATATCATTCCTTTCAAGGATCCATAAAAATCAGCACCATTATAGAATTTTATCTTTTCTTAAAGTAAGCTCTCTTCTCAGATTTTGAAACATTTCTTTGCACACAACTGACTTTGGCTCTAAAGCTTCTGAACACTGTGTAGGCTCAATGCAGTGCAACAATGTAGCCATTTATTTTATCACATTTGTAAGTGAATGTTATATGATGCCATCTCTAAACAGGGCTGTTAATAGAGTTTATGAAAAAGTACAATGCAGACAGTTGGTCAACTGCCAGTTAACAGAACCAAAACATAGAAAGTGTAAGATTCAAAGACAGAAAGCATGATAACATGGCTGAAAATAGATGTAATACTGTGTGATGTGTCAGGGGTCTAATTTTAAATGAATGTAGAATTTCCTATCATCCTTTGTAATATTATATTTTAAATGTGGGTTCATTCGTTTAAGTGAAAGTTCAAAAAATTGGATCTGTAGTCTCATATTCCTGTTAGCATTCAGTTATTGAGTTATTAAGTCATAAGGATTAACAATGTAAAATGGGCAATAAAAGTCAACATATTTTCCCTGTTGTCTTCACAAGTCATGTATTTTGTTCAAGGTGCTGGCATATTTGGTAGATGATTTTAAAAATGTTATATAATATTTTTTACCATTTCTTTATTTTTTTTATTGTACTTTAGATGAAGGCTTAAGGATAGTTTCTCATTAAACAGTGCACATATTGTTTCATGACAATGGTTAACATTCCCACGACATGTCAACACTGTCCCTTCTCGACCTTGGGTTCCCTATTACCACCTTTCCTGTCCCCTCCTGCCGTCTAGTCCTTGTCCCAGGGCTGTTGTGCCCCATTAGTCTCTTTGTTTTATGGGACTGTCTAATCTTTGGCTGAAGGGTGAACTTCAGGAGTAACTACATTACTGAGCTTAAAGGGTGTCCAGGGGCATACTCTCGGGGTTTCTCCCATCTCTGTCAGGCCAGTAAGTCTGGTCATTTTTTGTGAGTTAGAATTTTGTTCTACATTTTTCTCCAGCTCTGTCTGGGACCTTCTGTTGTGATCCCTGTCAGACAAGTCAGTAGTGGTAGCCGGGCACCATCTAGTTGTACTGAACTCAGTCTGGAGGAGGCCATGGTAGTTGTGGTCCATTAGTCCTTTGAACTAATCTTTTCATGTGTCTTGTTTTACTCATTCTCCCTTGCTCCCAAAGGGGTGAGACCAGTGGAATATCTTAGATGGCTGCTCGCAGGCTTTTAAGACCCCAGACGCCACTCAGCAAGGTAGAATGCAGAAGATTTTCTTTATAAACTGTGTTATGCCAATTGAGCTAGGTGTTCCCTGAAACCGTGGTCTCCACAGCTGTCCGCCCAGCAATTCAGTCCCTCAGGGAATTTGGATGTGTCTATGGAGCTTCCATGACCTTTCCTTATACAAGTTGTGCTGGCTTCCCCAGTATTGTGTACTGTCTTACCCTTCACCAAAGTTACCACTTATCTATTGTCTACTTAGCATTCCATCTCGCCATCCTTCCTATCCCTCGTAACCATCAAAGATTGTTTCTTTTTGTTGTAAACCTTTTCATGAGTTTTTACAGTAGTGGTCTCATACAATATTTGTCCTTTTGTGATGGACTTATTTCACTCAGCATGATGTCCTCCAGTTTCATCCATGTTATGAGATAGTTCACAGATTCATTGTTGTTCTTTCTCGTTGCATAATACTCCATTGTGATTATATATACCATAGTTAATCTATTTATCTGTTGACAGGCATCTAGGTTCTTTCCATCTTTTTGCTATTGTGAACAGTGCTGCAATGAGCATGTGTGTGCATATGTCTTTTCCTGTGATGGCTCTTATTTCTATAGGATATATTCCTAGGAGTGGGATTGCTAGATCATATGGTATTTCTACCTCTAGCTTTCTAAGGAAGTGCCATATCATTTTCCAAAATGGTTGTATCATTTTGCATTCCCACCAGCAGTGCATAAGAGTTCCAGTCTCCCCACAGCCCCTCCAACATTTGTTATTTTCAATGTTTTTGATTCGTGCCAGTAATGCCGGGGTGAGATGGTATCTCATTGTGGTTTTAATTTGCATTTCTCTAATGGCTAGTGATCGCGAGCATTTCCTCATGTGTCTGTGGGCCACTTGAATGCCTTCTTTGGTGAAGTGTCTGTTCATTTCCTTTCACCATTTTTTAATTGCATTATTTGTCTTTTTGTTGTAGAGGTGTTGGATTTTCTTGTAGATTTTAGAGATTAGACATTTGTCTGACTTGTAATGTCCAAAAATTTTTTCCCAGTCTGTAGGTCTCTTTTTACCCTTTTGGTAAAGTCTTTTGATGAGCATAAGTGTTTCATTTTTAAAGATCTCAGTTATCTAGCTTATCTTCTGGAGTTTGTGTGTTCTTAGTTATGGTTTGCATCCTGTTAATGCTGTGGATTAGGGCCTCTAGCATTGATTCTATTTTTTCTTCTATGAACTTTA
Source organism: Trichechus manatus latirostris (assembly GCF_000243295.1). Lineage (NCBI taxonomy): Eukaryota > Metazoa > Chordata > Mammalia > Sirenia > Trichechidae > Trichechus > Trichechus manatus. Next base: position 5,226,189 of record NW_004444109.1, read on the forward strand.
TAGTTTTTGGCTTTATATTTAGTTCTTTGATCCTTTTTGAATTAATTTTTGTATATGGTGTGAGATATGGGTCCTGTTTAATTTTTTTTGCAGATGGATATCCAGTTTTGCCAGCACCATTTGCTAAAAGACTGTCTTTTCCCCATTTGATGGACTTTGGGCTCTTGTCGAAGATCAGGTGGATTTATACCTGGGTTCTCAATTCTATTCTATTGGTAAACGTATCTGTTGTTGTACCAGTACCAGGCTGTTTTGACTACTGTAGCTGTATAGTAGGTTCTGTGGTCATGTAGTGCAAGTCCACTTACTTTATTCTTCTTCTTCAATAGTGCTTTACTTATCCGGGACTTCTTCCTTTTCTGTATAAAGTTAAACATTAGTTTTTCCATCTCTTTAAAGAATCTTGTTGGTATCTGAATTGGGATTGCGTTGTATTTGTAAATTACTTTGGGTAGAATTGCCATTTTCACAATGTTGAGTCTACCTATCCATGAGCATGGTATGTTTTTCCTTTTATGTAGAACCCTTTGGGTTTCTTGCAGTAGCATTTTGTAGTTTTCTTCGTATATGTCTTTTATATCCCTCATTAGATTTGTTTCTAAGGTTTTTTTTTTTTTTTTTTTTTTTAGGGGCTATTATAAATGGCATTGTTTTCCTGATTTCCTTTTCATCATTCTCTTTATTGGTGTATAGGAATACAACCAATTTTTGTATGTTTATCTTGTATCCTGCTACTCTGCTGAATCTTTCTATTAGTTCCAGTAGTTTTCTCATGGAGTCTTTAGGGTTTTCTATGTATAGTATCGTATCATCTGCAAACACGGACAGTTTAACTTCTTTGTTACCAATTTAGATGCCCTTTATTTCTTTTTCTTGCCTTATTGCTCGAGCTAGGACTTCCAGCACAATGTTAAATAAAAGTGGAAATAAGGGGCATCCTTGTCTTGTTCCTTTTCTTAAGGGGAATATTTTCAGCCTCTCTCCATTAAGAATGATGTTGGCCGTTGGTTTTGCATAGATGCCCTTTATTATGTTGAGAAATTGCCCTTCTAAACCTATTTTATTGAGAGTTTTTATCAGGAATGGGTGTTGGACTTTGTCAAATGCCTTTTCTGTGTCAATTGAGATGATAATGTGATTCTTTTCTTTCCTGTTATTTATGTGGTGGATTACGTTGATTGATTTTTTAATGTTGAACCATCTTTGCATTCCTAGAATGAATCCTACTTGGTCTTAGTGTATTTTTTTTTTTTTATATGATGCTGAATTCTATTGGCTAGAATTTTGTTGAGAATTTTTGTATTTAGATTCATGAGAGATATTGGTCTGTAATTTTCTCCTGTTGTGGCTTCTTTGCCTGGTTTTGGTATCAGGGTTATGTTGCCTTCACAGAATGAATTTGGAAGTGTCACTTCATTTTCTATGTTCTGAAATAGTTTGAGTAGTACTAGTATAAGCTCTTCTCTGAACGTTTGGCAGAATTCTCCAGTGAAGCCATCTGGGCAAAGACTTTTTTTTGTTCCTAGTTATTTTATTACCTTTTCAATCTCTTCTCTTGTTATGGGTCTGTTCAGAGTTTCAACATTACTTTGTGTTAGTTTGGGTTCGTAGTGTGTTTCTAGAAATTTATACATTTCCTCTAGGTTTTCAAATTTGCTGGAGTACAGTTTTTCATAATATTCTGTTATGATCCTTTTTATTTCAGTTGGGTCTGTTGTAATGTCCCCCAGTTCACTTCTTATTTGGGTTATTTGTGTCCTCTCCTGTTTTTCTTTTGTCAGTCTGGCCAGTGATTTGTTGATTTTGTTGATCCTTCCAAAGAACCAACTTTTGGTTTTGTTGATTCTTTTTATTGTTTTTCTATTCTCTTTCGTTTATTTCTGCTCTGATCTTTATTATTTCTTCTAGTGGCTGTGGGCTTTTTTTTTTTTTTTTTTGCTGTTATCTTTCTGTTTGTTTGAGTTCTGTAGTTAATGTTTTGATTTTGTTCCTTTCTTATTTCTTGATGTGTGCATCTATTGCTATAAATTGTCCTCTGAGGACAGGTTTCGCTGTGTCCCAAAAGCTTAGGTATGATGTGTTTTCATTCTCATTTGATTCTAGGAATTTTTTGATTCCTTCTCTAATTTCTTCTATTACCCAGTGGTTTGTATGCAGGGTGTTATTCAGTGACCATGTAATTGATTCTTTTTCCTTGCTCCTCCTGTTGTTAATTTCCACCTTGATGGTGTTGTGGTCAGAGAAGATACTTTCTATTATCTCAGTGTTTTGGATTTTGTTGAGGGTTGCTCTGTGGCCTAAGATGTGGTCTATTCTGGAGAATGTTCCATCTGCGTTGGAAAAGAATGTGTAGTTTGCAGCTGTAGGGTGGAGTGCTCTGTATATGTCTATGAGGTCAAATTGGCTGATTGTGCCCTTAAGGTCTTCTCTATCTTTGTTGATTTTCTTTCTAGATGTTATGTCCTTTACCGAGACTGGCGTGCTGAAGTCTCCTACTATTATTGTGGAACTGTCAATTTCTCTCTTCAGTGCTGTTAGAGTTTACGTATTTTGGAGCCCTACCATTGGGTGTGTAGATGTTTATTACAGTTATGTCTTCATGATGGAGCATCCTCTTAATCATTATATAGTGTCCTTCTTTGTCTTTTATGGTGGATTTTGTTTTAAAGTCTATTTTATCTGAGATTAGTATTGCCACTCCTGCTCTTTTTTGCTTGATATATTTTTTTTCATCCTTTGATTTTTAATAAACTTACGTCTTTGTTTCTAAGGTGTGTCTCTTGTAGACAGCATATTGATGGATCTTGTTTTTAATCCGTTCTGTCACTCTCTCTCTTTATGGGTGTATTTAGGCCATTTACATTAAGTATAATTATTGATAGAAGTGAGTTTATTGCTGTTATTTTATAGTACTTTTTTTTTGTGGTGCTGATTTTTTGTTTCTCTTACTCTCCTGTGCTGAATTCCTTTTGTTTGTGGATTTTTTTTTTTCATTTCTTTTGTTTTTGTTTTTACTGAGACTTTATGTTTTTCTTCTTTGTTTTGCTGAGTAGGTTTGTTAACTTTCTTTGTGGTTACCTTGAAATTTACACTTATTTTCCTAGGTTTGAACCAGTCTATTATTACTTGGTATCACCTTGCCTCCCTCTCCATTAGAAAGTTCTATACCTACAGCATTTATTCCCTCTTTTATTGTTCTGATGTTGTCATTTACAGATTAACCTCTCTGGTTCCCTGTTGTAATTCTTTGCTTTTGAAAAATATGGAACACTTGACAAATTTGTGTGTCATCCATGTGCAGGGGTCATGCTAATCTTCTCTGTATCATTTGAATTTGAGTATTTGCGCTGCTGAAGCAATCACTTTTTTACCATTTCTTGAAGAAATTATTGTAAATATATATGATTTGGTGATAAAAATTGTCTTTATTCATATTTTAAACCCACTGTTAATCTTTTCTAATCTACATTATTCTTGTAACCTCAAACTAAATATCAGAATTTATAGATTTTAGCTCATTAATGTTAGATGAAAGTTCATAAAACAAAGGATTTATTTACATGGTTATACTTTTTCTGTGTATCATGTTGTGAAAATAGTATCATTATCACATATAACAATTATGTTTAAATATGAACTGTTTATCTGGTAATTAAAATCTGGTGATTTAGCATCCCCCTCATCTGTTGCTATTATTTCTCTCCACCATAATTTACAGTTCCCAAATCCTCTAATTCTCTTGTAGATAAGTAGTATATTTGCAAACTTCTTGCTGAGTTGACTTTTAAGAATTTTGATTTCTTTGTTGTGAAGCTCAATTCTTCCATAAAATACTCATTTGCATACACTCTCTTAGTCTCCTCCAAGGTTGGGTTTGGAAACTAAACTCAAATTAGATTAAGTAGCTTTGCCAACTCGGTTTTTTCTGATTAATATTCTTCTGCTTGCTAAAAAACGAAGTTTCTAATACCTACTAAATGTCAACATTAGCCACATGATACCACGTTCAAAACCCCTGTTACTAATATGTTCTTGATTCCTTTCAGGGGTATCACAAGAAAAAAGTAAACTATATCTCAGTACCGTTTTTCAGTTCTTTATCAGCATTAGGATACCTGCATTTTTCAAGTAAAAACAAAAACAAAAAATTCATAAAGTTTACCTGTGCTGCAAATCAGTCACAATCACACTTGGAATCCTAAAACACCTTGTTCTCTTTCTTCTCGTCATTTATCAACCTTGGATAAAATTATAACCAAATATATTTTTAAAGGCAGATGGTGTAACACATGAGACTTAACTGGATATAGAAATTTTGAAAAATTTTCAGTTCAAGATATTAAGTAGAATTTTCAAGACAAAAATTGTAAATAGTTTGTATTTTATTAGTTAGCCTGAAGTTGAAAACTAATCAATCATATGAGTAACCCACTGCCTTTGAGTTGATTCTGACTCATAGAAATCCTACAGGACAGAGTAGAAGTGCTTCATAGGGTTTCCAAGAAGCTGCTGGTGGTTTTGGACTGCCGACATTTACGGTTAGCAGTTGAGCTCTTAAGCACTGCCACCAGGGCTCCATATAAATAGATGATAAATAGGTAGATATATAGAGAGATAGATAGACAGACAGACAGAAAATTTTAGGTAAAATAGTCTTCAACAGATGTAACTCAGATTCCATTTTTCAATTTATATTGAATTAACCTAATTAACCCAAAGAGGAAAAAATATCTGCAACTAATATAGATCAACTTAGTCAAATGACTAGATATGTGTAAGACACCCATTCTGACCACATATGATGGGGTCTATATTTTTAATACTTTAAGTCATAGTTTTTATTGTAGAGTCTAAAATATATCACTTTTAAAGTTTCATAACAATAACAACAACAAGAAAAAACCCATTGCCATCGAGTCTACTCCAACTCATAGCGACCCTACAGGATAGAGTAGTACTGTCCCATAGGGTTTCCAAGGAGCGGCTGGTGGATTTGAACTGCTGACCTTTTGGTTAGCAGATGAGGTCTTAACCACTGCACCACCAGAACCCCTTCATAACAAAGTAGAACTAAGTTCAAATTGCTTGATTAAAGTTTGTGTTCTTACTTGTATTTTCAAAATGTATTATATCAACTAAAAGATCTAAGGGAGGAGAAGCTATTTTCTAAATTAGGTGTATTTCTGGAGATGTACGAGGACATTCATGGCCTTCATGACAATACAAGATTATTAGTGGTGACAATAATCCTATTAGCCTTATCTACTTCAGTACTACATTTGTCTATCTTATGGTATATTCTATTTTTTTCTGTTCATCTTTGAAATAATCTATTTTTTAGGCAAATATGACTAAGCTAATCAGAGAAATATTGGAAAATATTTATGACATAACTCCATTTTTAAAAGTTGAAAAAATATGTTTAAATTATGTAAACTGAGAACACAAATTGAAGTGGATTCAAAAACGCATGGGCATAATTGACTTTCATCTTTCATCACTGGCACTTGATGTACTGTGTTTTCTATGTTGAGAATCAGTGGTAAAAAAGGTAGAGGAAGATGTGACCAAGAAAATTTGTGTAACAGGATAAAATCTCTATATACTAGCTCAAAATGAATGATTATATCCAGATATCAAGATGAAATCTCTAGGTACTGGCTGAAAATGAATAATTATGTCTATGTTGACAATAAGGAGCCCTGGTGGTGCAAGCTTGGCTGCTAAGTGAAAAGTCAGTGGTCGGAACTCACCCAAAGGCTCTGCAAGAAAAAAGACCTGGCGATCTGCTCTCATAAAGATTGCAGCCTAGGAGACCCTGCGGGACAGCTCGACTCTGTTACATAGGGTTGCTGTGAGTTGCAATTGACTTGATGGCATACAACAACAACATGCTGACAAAACAGGCACTTGCATTTTTTCATAGTTTCTTTTGTATTTGATTATGCCACTCACTACCAAAGAAGTGACTTCATCTCAGACTTTATCCTTAGATTTAGAACTATAGCCCTCTAAGTCCCTAAACTTTTAATTATCCTGGGCATTTCTGGTCATGCTATAAAGTATTTTCAGACCAACTGACTGATACTGCTTTTAGTCAGCTTTATTCTTACCTTAATTTAGGGAACCAATTGTCTCCTCACTCATATTCCCCACAAGCTATTAATACAACTGGTCATAAACTCATTATTCAAAATGTGAACCAGTTTTCATCTTATTTGCATTTAAGAGATGGCAGGATCCTTTTTTTGAATTGTTTCCCCAACCATCAGTGATGTTCAATCAACATGATATGTAATTATAAAGGAAAAAGGAACTAAAAAAAAAAAAATCCACACAGAATTCTCTCAAAGTCTGGCTCTTTGCCTCCAATGCAGGGTTGAGTAAGAAATTAGGCAGTAAGCCAATATGCCCTTCTTCCAAAATAAGCCACGAGAGAATTTGCTGAATTGAAACAGAACATTAGGAATTTAGTTTGGCACTCAGTACCTTCAACCAGTACTAAATTTGTGGCATGATTCACTGGGCCAACCACCCAGAGAAGCTGTGTGTGGGTGCCCGGTTTTGAAATATGGAGAAGAGTTCATGACCACCATGTTTTGTAAACTCAAGTTTCTGAAAATTATATTTCTCTATTTTAAAATGCTGTGAGATAGCCAGATGTATGTATTGGGAAAAATCAACCATTTTTGAAAAGGATTTTGTGTACAATTTCTAAAAACTCATTGGTATCACTTGAATTGGCTACACATTGCTTTGTGGCAGAGTAATTTCTGTATTTCTATAGTTGTCTAAAATGATCAGCATTCAAATTTCATTCAGAGATTCTACAAATATATTATCAGTGATATTGTGTTTTGTTAAATACGCTATTAGGGAAAGTGTGGCATAGTAGAAAGAACATGAACTTGGTGTCAGAGAAATCTGGGTATGAATTCAAACTCTTTCACGTACTTGCTGGGAAAGTATGGGCAAATGTATTAACTAAATTTCCCAAGTTTCCTAAACATCTGTGAAACTGCCTGACTGATTAGTGGTAAGAAGTACATGAAGTAACTCATGCAACTCTGACAGCAGTCTTTTCGTGAGATTGTTGTTGTTGTTGTGTGCCATGGAGGTGACTGAGACTCATAGCGACCCTACATGACAGAGTCAAACTGTCCCATAGGGTAATCTTTATGACAGCAGATCACCAGGTCTTTTCTTCAGTGGAGAGGCTGGTGGTTCAAACCACTGACCTTTTGGTTAGCAGCCAAGGGCTTAACTGTTGTGCCACCAGGGCTCCTTTTCATGATGTGGTTACTATCATTTTGCCTATTTTCCAGGTAAAATAATTATCTAAATCAATTTTTTCATGGTCAAAAAGAAGACAAGTAGCCAAGCTCATGTGAAACATGGGCAAGGTGACCTCAAACCTCGCAACCCAAATTACACCCATTGTCCTTGAGTCAACTCTGACTCATAGGGTCCCTATAAGACAGTGTAGAACTATCCCATACGGTATCTTAGGCAGTAAATCTTTATGGAAGCAGACTGCAAACCTTTCTACTGTGGAGTGGCTGATGGGCTTAAATAGCCAACTTTTCAGTTAGCAGCTGAGGGCTTAACCACTGCACCACCAGGGCTCCTTCCTCAAACCTCTAAATACATATAAATAGTACTATTCCCTCTAATATCTCCTTCCTTATCTTTTCTTTAACATCCTCTTAATCATCATCATCATTATAATTATTGAGATCATTGTATTACAGTTGTTGCCATTGCTGACTTCACTATCATGACAGCATTGTTATTATCATTAGATATACAAGTTGTAAAATTGAGAACTGTTCATGTTGCAGCCCTATAATCTCATGGCAATGTAAACTTGGGCAAGTCACAACTTTGCTAAATTTCACTATTCTCATTTTCAAACTGGGAGTATTATTTTTACTTTCATCGTAATGTCACTGTAAAGTTAAGTAAAAATATTTGAGAAAATATTTAGCACAAGGTATAGCTACAGATACAGATGTAAATGTAGAGCTAGAGGTATGACAATTGTGAAGGGTGATTAACAATAGCAACGGAAACGACTGTTGATCAGATGATTTATGACTTATAGAAAGTACCTTTCCTTAGTGGATGCACAATAATGACAGTTTCTCTATGTTCCTTTTGATTTAAATTGATTCCCAAATCAAAATGCATCAAGTTTAAGTCAGTATATTGTAATTTAAAACACACTAGGATTCAAAAAAATTTGAGTTGAAGTTTTCACATCATCACTAACTAATCATGTGATCAATTACAAAAGCTGTAAATAGTTTCATCCACAAATTCTTTCATCAAACTTTTTCAAGTAGCAAATAGATGCTTTTCTATTTACCTCCAAGATTGTTGCAAAGGATTATATCATATTATTAGCAAATGTTAATTGAAAACCAGTATCAAGGTAAAATTATTTGAGTTGTTAATTCATTCCAGTAGATACTACCTTAACTAAATTTAATTTTTTTGGTTATTAGTGGAGAATATGACTAGATATGTCTCTTGATCAAATCATGTGATTGCTAAGTCTGATTGATTAGGACATATTGCTGTTTTTATGTACCATTGAATCAGCGTCAACTCATAGTGACCTTATGTATAATAGAACAAAAAGTTATTCAGTATTGCGCCATCCTCAAATAGTAAGCATATTTGAGCCCATTGTTGCAGTCACTGTGTCAATCCATTTCACTGAGGGTCTCCCTTTTTTTCACCGACCCTCTACTTTATGAAGCGTGATGTCTTTCTCCAGCCATAGGTGCCTTCTAATGACACGTCCAAAGTAAGGGAGACAAAATCTCACCATCCTTGCTTCTAAGGAGCATTTTGGCTGTACTTTCTCCAAGACAGATTTGTTCATTCTGGTATATTCAATATTTTTCACTAACACCACAATTTGAATACGTCAATTCTTCTTTGTTCATCCTTTCTCATTGTTCAGCTTTCACATTCACATGAGGTGACTGAAAATACTATTAAAGATGTCGTTGTTAAAATTAGATGCCATCCAGTTGATTTCAACTCATAGCTACCCCATGAGACAGAGTAGACTTGCCTCATAGGATTTTCTAGTCTGTAATCTTTATAGAAGCAGATCTCCAGGTCTTTCTGCCTCAGAGTTGCTGGGTGGGCTCATGCTAACAACCTTTCGGACTTAACTGTTGTGCCACCAGGGTTCCTTATTAAGAACCTAAATGTCATTAATTTTTGATTTTTCTTTATACTAATGGTAATATAGCCCTAAATTGTACTGAAAATATCAGCAGTCTTGCAACTGAGTGTCACTGATCAGAAAGTAATCTAGGAGAAAGAAAATAGTTATCTTTGCATATAAATAAGTGAACTATTAATAATGTTAATTAAAATTCACAAAGCACAATAAACTAATGGATGGAAGAATGCACTTCTTTTAGTCTAAAAAGTATTTAGTCTTCATTTATGCAAATCGTTCTAATGAGGACAGCACTGACTGAGTATTTTGACCCTTTGTACATCACTTCTTTCCAAGGCAAAGTTTTACTTGCTCTCTTTCTCATTAAGCTTCTGTTTGAAATTGATTCATATTCAGAACTGCAGGTGAAGAAACCTAGGCATTCATTTAGATGATTAATTAGGAAGAAAAAAATTTATTCAGTCTGAAAAAATGATACACAACCCTATTAGCTACTCAACACTGGCTGAAAACGAGATGTGATTCCCAGAAGTATGATTCATTTTCCTGAGGTTGATGGAATTACTATCAGGACAAGATCTGGACTGACTGAGCTGACTTTACTGCACTTGTAAGACATTCCAAATGTGCCCATGGCATTGGCTTATGAGTACACCACTGAATTTAAAGCACAAAATTTGAATGAACAGTGGAACTGATTTACTCACAACCTTCATATTTAAGTTAACAGATGGAATAAACCTTTTCTAATTCAGTATCGGATATATTATATACCTGCCTCATACTTTAAATTTGAACATTTTTTCTGCTTTAAAGGTTAATAGGCTAGATTTCAAAAATACATTCCATAAATACGCTTTTTCTCCCCCCACCTAAAGTTTTTCCACCTAATATACTCTAATCACAATGATAACCACGGGTAATTAAAAAGGCTTACTGGCCATTTCTTCCATTAAATTTATTAATAAATAAAATAGTCCCACTCAGTGTTTCATGGTTTTTCAGGCATTGATAGTATTCAAACAGGAAATTTAAACATTTTTGATATGTAATATGTAGAACTGGAATTTCCCCTTAGCTGTTTGTTTCTAGATTTTATTTCACAGAGTATAGTTCTGAAACAATTAGGAGAGCAAATCTTTGTTAATGGTAAATATAATAGTACACTGTTACTAGATTATTTAAAGAAACTTTCTCTAACTATACACATGATATATTATTATTCTACTCAGAAAGTTAAGACTGGAAGAAGTTTGCCTAACATGAAGAATTATAAAATGTAGGGAGGCAGGGCCAAGATGGCAAGGAAGTCAGATGCTTCCTGTGAGCCCTCTTACAACAAAGACCAGAAAAAATAAGTGAATCAATTATATTTGACAATCTAGGAGCCTTGAACATCTAAGGCAAAGTTGAGGAATTGGACTGAGTGGCAGGGGAGGGAGAGACGGTTTGGAAGCAGCAAGGAGTTGCCAGACATGACCTGGCAGGAACCAGCACCTTGCAGGCTGGATCGGCTGGCGTGAGTGCTAAGGCAAGCAGCGTTGCTAGGGATGCGTTTTCCACATCGGGAGAGACCAGGTGGCAGAGAGTCTCCAGAACCAGTGAAAAGCGGAGCTCAATCAGCAAAAGATAAAGTACCTCCGTCTAACCCACTGCATGGATCAAAAAATATCCTAGTTGAGAAGAACCCCTCACTCATTTACCTGCCTCCTCCCCACTCTGCACTGGGTCCCGGGCTGGCTTTAGAGACTGCTTCATCCCCCGGGCCAGAAGTAGGACCCGTCACGCACCCTGAGCCATTCTCCCAGCTTTGGAGAGTGAACAAATGAACAAACAAGAAAAAAATAATCTGCCAGCTCCTCTAATCTGGGAACTCAGGGCAAGCACAGCTCCTTTGCCAAGGCACAGGCATAAGGGGTCCAAGGACTTTGAATGCCTTTCAGCCCTGCATAGACCTGTGTGGGCACATTTTCACAGCATAGGCCCTTATTAGCACAATACAACAGGGAACATACCTGAAGCCTAACTTCAACTGTATCAGCTATATGGTGGAGTGGCAGGTTTGTGACATTTGACATCGCTATGCCTATTAAGTAGGGTCCTCATCTACCAACATCAGGGGCCTCAGGACTGGTGGCTCCACCCATGCCATCTAGTCACCCATGACACCGGTCCAAGAATAAGTGGTGCCTCCCAGTCCTTACAGTCAACAGCATTGGGAGCCCATAGCCTGGCTGCAAAACCCACCCACTTATGCACTCTAGGGAACAGGGACATGCTTTCCACCCAGACACTCAGGGGCAGCCATCAGCCCCCTACTTTGCTCAGTGTATGACCCCAGATACCTGTGCCTACTCCAATCAACCTGCTCATCTAGGACTGTAGGTGAGAGCCTGCACCACACATTTGGTGACTGACTACCTGGACACCAGAGGTGAATCCACACAAGAAAAGTAAATGGACTCTTGGGCTCACATACCTAGTAACAGATCTAACCATCTGGTGACAGGACCTTAGAGTTTCAAAGGCACCAATAATCAAACTAGCTCACATGAGCAACCTATCTGATCAAAACAAAAACAAAACAAAACAAGAAGTTAGGACACAGTAAGCAAACATAAAATAAATAAATATAATAAGTTATTGATGGCTCGGAGACAACAGTCAATATCAAATCACATAAAGAGACAGACCATGATGGCTTCAACAAATGACCGAAACAAAGAATCAAGAAATTTTCCAGATCTTCTTAAAATTACCAGAGGTAGAACACAAAAGATTAATATACAGAACTCTTCAAGAGATTAGGAAGGAGATCAGGCAAAACAAGCCAAGGAACACACAACGTAAGAGAGGAACTTAAGGAAATTATAGAAGAGCATAATGACAAATTAAACAGGCTGCAAGAATCTACAGAGAGACAACACTCAGAAATCCAGAAGATTAACAATAGCATTTCTGAATTAGACAACTCAATGCAAAGTTATGGGAACAGAACTGAAGCAAAGAAAGTCAGAAATAGTAAGATCAAAGATAAAGCACTTTATTAAGGAAAAATCAGATAAAAGAATTTCAAAAAAATTAAGAAACCCTAAGAATTACGTGGGACTCTATCAAAAGGAAAAACATATGAGTCATTGGAATACCAGAACAGGGGAGGGGGGGAAAACAGAAAATACAGAGAGAATTGTTGAAGATTTGTTGGCAGAAAACTTCCCTGACTTCCCAAAAGATGAGAAGATATCTATCCAAGATGCTCATCAAACCCCACACAAGGCAGATCCCAAAAGAAAGTCACCAAGACAAATTATATTCAAACTTGCCAAAACCAAAGATGAAGAGAGAATTTTAAGAGTGGCTAGGGATATACAAAAAGTCATCTACAAAGGAGAGAGGGTAAGACTAACCTTGGACGACTCAGAAGAAACCACGCAGGCAAGAAGGCAATGGGATGACTATATAAGGTCATGAACGAAAAAAATTGCCAGACAAGAATTATATATCCAGCAAAACTGTCTCTTAAATATGATGGCAAAATTAGGGCATTTCCAGATAAACAGAAGTTTAAGGAATTTGCAAAAACCAAACCAAAATTACAAGAAATACTAAAGGAGTCCTCCAGTTATAAAATCAATAATATCATTTAACAACCCAAGACTACAAAACAGGACAGAGTAACCAGATATCAACCCAGATAGGAAGTCACAAAAATAAACCAAAGCTAAAACACTGAACACAGGAAAACAGAGATGTCAATATGTAAAAGATGACAACATTAAAACAAAAAAGAGGGACTAAAAAATGTAGTCATAGATTTTTCATATGGAGAGGAAGTCAAGGCAATATAAAGAAGTAAAAGACTGGTTTAAACATTTACCTCATTTAAGCAAAATAGGGGTAAATATTAAGATAACCACAAAGGAAACTAACAAGCCTACACATCAAAATAAAAAACAAGAAACACATAAAGACTCAGCAAATACTAAATCAACAACAGTGGAACAGATGAAAAGAAAATACATAAAGAAAATCGACTCAGAACAAAAAATTAAGTGGAACAAAGAAACTGTGAACAACAACACACAAAAAAAGACATAAAAATGACAGGACTAAACTTTTACCTGTCAATCATTACCCTGAATGTAAATGGACTAAATGCACCAATAAAGAGACACAGAGTGGCAGAATGGATAAAAAAACACACTCCGTCTATATGCTTCCTACAAGAGACACATTAAGACACAAACTAAAACTCAAAGGATGGAAAAAAAAAATGTCAAGTAAACAACACCCAAAAAAGAGCAGGAGTGGCAAGATTAATCTCTGACAAAACAGACTTTAAAGGAAAATCCACCACAAACGATAAGGAAGGACGCTATATAATGATTAAAGGGTCTGTACGCAAGGAGGACATAACTATAATAAATATTTATGCACCCAACGACAGGGCTCCAAAATACATAAAACAAACTCTAACAGCATTGAAAAGAGAGATAGACAGCTCCACAATAATAGTAGAAGACTGCAAAAAACCACCTTCCGTGAAGGACAGAACATCCAGAAAGAAGCTCAATAAAGACATGGAAGATCTAAATGCCACAATCAACCAACTTGATTTCATAAAAATATACAGAACACTCCACCCAACAGCAGCCAAGTATACTTTCTTTTCCAATGCACATGGAACATTCTCCAGAATAGACCACA
>NW_004444109.1:5240197-5245434 GCF_000243295.1 Trichechus manatus latirostris
ACATGGAACATTCTCCAGAATAGACCACATATTAGGCCATAAAGCAAGCCTTAATAGAATCCAAAGCATCGAAATATTACAAAGCATCTTTTCTGACCATAAAGTCATAAGAGTAGAAATCAGTAACAGAAAAAGCAAGGGAAAAAAAAAATCAAAGACGTGGAAACTGAACAACACCTTGCTCAAAAATTACTGGGTTATAGAAGAAATTAAGGACGGAATAAAGAAATTCACAGAATCAAATAAGAATGAAAACACATCCTACCAGAACCTTTGGGAAAAAGCAAACGCATTGCTCAGAGTTCAATTTACAGCAATAAATGCACACATCCAAAAACAACAAAGGGCCAAAATCAAAATACTAACTGTACAACTCGAAGAAATAGGAAGACAGCAGCAAAAGAAGCCTCAGGCACCAGAAGAAAGCAAATAATAAAAATTAGAGCAGAATTAAATGAACTAGAGAATAGAAAAACAATTGAAAGAATTAACAAAACCAAAAGCTGGTAACAAAATCAACAAACCATTGGCCAAAATTAAAAAAGAAAAAGAGAAGAGGAAGCAAATAACCCAAATAAGAAATGAGATGGGCGATATCATAACAGATCCAACTGAAAGTAAAAGAATCATAATAGAATACTATGAAAAACTATAACAAATCTGAAAAAACCCAGAGGAAATTGACAAAATTCTAGAAACACACTACCTACCTAAACTAACACAAACAGAGGTAGAACAACTAAATAAACCCATAACAAAAGAAGAGATTGAAAAGGTAATTCAAAAACAAGCCCTGGCCCTGATGGCTTCACTGGAGAATTCTACAAAACGTTTCAGAGAAGAGTTAACACCACTACTACTAAAGGTATTGCAGAGCATAGAAAAGGAAGGAATACTCCCAAACTCATTCTATGAAGCCAGCATAACCCTGATACAAAAACCAGGTAAAGACACCGCAAAAAAAGAAAATTACAGACCAATATCCCTCATGAACATAGATACAAAAATCCTCAGCAAAACTCTAGCCAATAGAATTCAACACCATATCAAAACAATAATTCACCATGACCAAGTGGGATTCATACCAGGTATGCAGGGATGGTTCAAAATTAGAAAAACAATCAATGTAATATATCACATAAATAAAACAGAACATAAGAACCACATGATCTTATCAATTGATGCAGAAAAGGCATTTGACAAAGTCTAACACCCATTCATGATAAAACTATCAGCAAAATAGGAATAGAAGGGAAATTCCTCAACATAATAAAGGACATTTATATAAAGCCAACAGCCAACATCATCCTAAATGGAAACAGTCTGAAACCATCCCCCTTGAGAAGCAGAACCAGAGAAGGATGCCCTTTAACACCACTCTTATTAAACATTGTGCTGGAGGCCCTAGCCAGAGCAATTAGGCTAGAAAAAGAAATAAAGGCCATCCAAATTAGTAAGGATGAAGTAAAAGTACCTCTATTTGCAGATCATATGATCTTATACACAGAAAACCCTGAAGAATCCACAAGAAATCTACTGGACCTAATAGAAGATTTCAGCAAAGTATCAGGATACAAGATAAACATATAAAAGACAGTTGGATTCCTCTACACCAACAAACAGAAATTCGAGGAGGAAATCACCAAATCAATACCATTTACAATAACCCCCAAGAAGATAAAATACTTAGAAAGAAATCTAACCAGACAGGTAAAAGACTGATACAAAGAAAACTACGAGATACGACAGGAAGAAACCGAAAGAGTCCTATATAAGTGGAAAAACATACCTTACACATGGATAGGAAGACTCAACATTGTGAAAATTTCAATTCTACCCAAAGTGATCTACAGATACAATGCAATCCCAATCCAAATTCCAATGGCATTTTTTAATGAGATGGAGAAACAAATCATCAACTTCATATGGAGAGGGAGAAGGTCCCAGATAAGTAAAGCATTATTCAAGAAGAAGAACAAAGTGGGAGGTCTCATACTGCCTGATTTAAAACCTATTATACTGCCATGGTAGTCAAAACAGCCTGGTACTGGTACAACAACAGATACATAGATCATGGAACAGAATTGAGAATGTGGACACAAATTCATCCACCTATGAGCAGCTGATATTTGACAAAGGCCAAAAGTCCGTCAATTGGGGAAAAGACAGTCTCTTTAACAAATTATGCTGGCTTAACTGGACATCCATCTGCAAAAAAGTGAAACACGACCCGTATCTCACACCATGCACACAAATTAACTAAAAATGGATCAAAGACCTAAATATAAAATCTAAAACGATAAAGATCATGGAAGAAAAAATAGGGACAGTGCTAGGAGCCCTAATACATGGCATAAACACAATACAATGTTACTAACAATGCACACACACCAGAAGAGAAACTAGATAACTGGGAGCTCCTGAGCATCATCACTTATGCTCATCAAAAGACTTCACCAAAGGAGTCAAAAGACAATCTACAGACTGGAAAAGATTTCTGACTACCACAAATCCGATCAGCATCTAATCTCTAAAATCTACAAGATACTGAAAACCTCAACAACAAGAAGACATACAACCCAATTAAAAAATGGGTGAAGGATATGAACAGGCACTTCACCAAAGAAGACATTCAGGCAGCTAACGGATACGTGAGGAAATGCTCACGATCATTAGCCATTAGAGACATGAAAATCAAAACTACAATGTGATACCATCTCACCCAAACAAGGCTAGCATTAATCCAAAAAAACATGAAATAATAAATGTTGGAGAGGTTGTGGAGAGACTGGAACACTTATACACTGCTGGTGGGAATGTAAAATGGCACAATCAATTTGGAAATCGATTTGGCCCTTCCTTAAAGAGCGAGAAATAGAAGTACCATAAGATCCAGCAATCCCACTCCTTGGAATATACCCTGGAGAAATAAGATACATGCACACCCATGTTCATTGCAGCACTGTTCACAATAGCAAAAAGATGGAAACAACCTAGGTGCCCATCAACAGACAAATGGATAAACAAATTATGGTATATTCACACAATGGAATACTACACAACAATAAAGAACAAGGATGAATCCGCGAAATATCTGATAATATCGATGAATCTGGAAGACATTTTGCTGAGTGAAATTAGTCAGTTGCAAAGGACAAATATTGTATAAGACCACTGTTATAAGAACATAAGAAAAGGTTTAAAAACAGAAGAAAACATTCTTTGATGTTTACGAGGGTGGGGATGGAGGGAAAGGGGTATTCACTAACTAAATAGTAGTTAAGAATTAACTTAGGTGAAGAAGGACAACACACACTACAGGTAAAGTCAGCACAACTGGACTGAACCAAAAGCTAAGAAGTTTCCTGAATACAACCAAACACTCTGAGGGACAGAGTAGCGGGGCGGGGGTTTGGGGACCATGCTTTCAGGGGATATCTAGGTTAATTGGCATAACAAAGTTTATTAAGAAAATGTTCTGCATCCTACTTTGCTGAGTGGCATCTGGTGTCTTAAAAGCTAGCGAGCCGCCATCTAAGATGCATCAATTGGTTCCAACCCACCTGGAGCAAAGGAGAATGAAGAACACCAAAGACACAAGAACATATAAGCCCAAGACACAGAAAGGGCCACATAAACCAGAGACTCATCAGCCTGAGACCAGAAGAACTAGATGATTCCCGGCTACCACCAATGACTGCCCTGACAGGGAATACAACAGAGAATCCCTGATGGAGCAAGAGAAAAGTGGAATGCAGAACTCAAATTCTAGTAAAATGACCGGACTTAATGGTCTGACTGAGACTGGAGGGACCCTGGAAGACATAGCCCCAGGACTTTCTGTTAGCCCAGAACTGAAATCATTCCTGAAGTCAACTCTTCAGACATAGATTAGACTGGACTATAAAACATAAAATGATAGTTATGAACAGAGTGCTTCTTAGCTCAAATAGATACATGAGACTAAATGGGAAGCTTCTGTCTGGAGTCAAGATGAGAAGGCAATAAGGGACAGAAGCTGGTTGAACGGACATGGGAAATCCAGGGTGGGAAGGAGAAGTGTGCTGTCACATTACAGGGAGAGCAACTAGGGTCACATAACAATGTGTGTCTAAATTTTTGTATGAGAAACTACTCTGAACTATAAACTTTCACTTACAGCACAATAAAAAAAAAGAATTATAAAATTTAGAGCAGGTAAATATGAAGGAAATTATACAAAAGAAAGAAATGACACCTGTGATTTGAAAATATTACAAAATGAGTTAATCCAATTTGGATAATTACTTCCTTTTCTCAGATATCAATACAATTCAATTAACTAGAGACAAAAGAGGGATATAGGTCTTGCCCAAACTTACTATCAAGTGGAATCAAATCTATGATGGGATTTTGACACGCACAAACATGCATTAGCAAGTAGGCACAAAACTATCCTATCAGCAGTAATTTTGTCATTCTACCACTCTGAAAAGTACCTTGCATGGAAGGTTTATTTGATGTTGTTGTGACAATACTCTAGAGCGGACCTGAATTTACTATATAGTCAAATCATGTGAGTATTTTCTTTTTCGTTAAATACAAGCCTGGAAGGGAGTCCAGGTCTGGAGCATCATGCTGAAGGTCGCTTCTGGTTCTTATGGATTATTAAACATTGTTCATGGAAGAGAAGGGTGCTTAAATAATATGTCCCTTCAAACCACATTTTGAACACAATTTTGTTGTTGTTGTTAGTTACCATCAAATCGACTCTGACTCATGGCAACCTGATGTGTGCAGAGTAGACTCCTCCATGAGAGTTTTCAAGGCTATGACTTTCAGAAGCAAATTGCCTGTCTCCTGAGGCGCCTCTGGGTGAGTTCGAACCCTGAGCCTTTTGGCTAGTAGTGGACTGCTTAACCATTTGCTTCACTTAGGGAGTCTTAAACACAATTTAAAGGAAGAAAAACTATGTGTGATATACATTATGCTGATTAAGAAATCCTATACTGTTCATCAGAGAAAAAGATAGTTGAAATCTTCCTGATTCAAGTCTTTCAATTCTAAGTAAACATTCCTAGAATATACACATTTTCTTAGGTTACTTCAGATATGAACTACCCAACATTAGGATGTATATTAAAAGTAATTTAAATTGGCATAACACAGTTTATAAAGAAAATGTTCTACATTCTACCTTGGTGAGTAGCATCTGGGGTCTTAAAAGCCTGTGAGCGGCCATCTAAGATACTCCACTG
>NW_004444109.1:5245534-5291081 GCF_000243295.1 Trichechus manatus latirostris
AATGTTCTACATTCTACCTTGGTGAGTAGCATCTGGGGTCTTAAAAGCCTGTGAGCGGCCATCTAAGATACTCCACTGGTCTCACCCCTTTGGGAGCAAGTGAGAATGAAGAAAACAAGATACAAGGAAAAGATTAGTCCAAAGGACCACAACTACCACGAACTCTACCAGACTGAGTCCAGTACAACTAGATGGTGCCCGGCTACCATCACTGACTGTTCTGATTGGGATCACAACAGAGGGTCCTAGACAGAGCTGGAGAAAAATGTAGACCAAAATTCTAACTCACAAAAAAAGACCAGACTTACTGGCCTGACAGAAGAAACCCTGAGAGTATGGACCCCAGACACCCTTTTAGCTCAGTAATGAAGTCACTTCCAAGATTCAGCCTTCAGCCAAAGATTAGACAGCCTCATAAAACAAAACGAGACTAATGGGGCACAACAGTCCAGGGATAAGGACTAGAAGGTAGGAGGGGACTAGAAAGCTGGTAATAGGGAGCCCAAGGTTGAGAAGGGACAGTGTTGACATGTTGTAGGGTTGTTAACCATTGTCATAAAACAATATGTGTACTAACTGTTTAATGAGAAACATTTTGTTCTGTAAAACTTCATCTGAAGTACAATAAAAAAAATTAAAAAAACTAACCTACATTCACATATAACTACAATCAATGTTGACATTTCAAAAAGAAAATTACAAACAAAATATTTCAGTATGGTTCTCTAAAAAAATTAAAACATTCTCTTACATTGTGAAGGTTACATTATCACAAATTTAATACCAATTGATTAATACCACTAAATATTCACATTTAACAGTTTCCCCCAAAATATTCTTTGCAGCTCATTTTTCCACATCAAGATTTAATTCAGGACCAATAATATTTGCTTGTTATGTGCTTCCAGACTATCAATTTTCAACACTTCTTTTTGTTAATGATATTCTGATCTGTTGAAGGGTGCAAAATATCTGACTACCCCATATTGGTGATGTTTAAATTACTCCAACCCCTTGTAGCTCTTGTAAACTGGAAAGTCAAAACAAAAAACTTTATTAGACTCAAGTTAAAATTTTATTTTTAAAATCACTATTGATGATATTGAATGTTTCATTTTGCATTTAATATTTCATTGCATTTGGTCACCCCGATATGACTGATGCTGACTTTTATCAGTTGATTAAGATGGTGACAATTTCATTCCTTATTTATGGTTTTTTTGTTGTTGTTGTTGCTCCTTTGTTATCAAAACATACCTTGGCACCACATGAATATTCAATTCCCCTAATTTCTCCCAGACAATAAATAGTGTTACAACTAGTTCATAACTCTGGCCTAAGTTAATGAACATAGTAAGGTTGAAAAGCAGTGACATTATTTTTTAAATCTATCATGTCATCTATAGTTATTAGATTTTATCTCTAAAGTTGAACTCCCTCAGTGTGCAGGGCTATTCATTTATATGGGAATGTGGCTCCTATTGGAAAGGAATTGTAATGCTCAATTTTTTACTTTTATTTCCTCCAACATTGTCGTCTAGCTATCATAACCTTCTGAACATCCCTTTCCTTTTTTTTTTTTTTTAAATCTATTCAGAAAAATTTAAGTGTTTCTAAAATTAGTATTTGTTAATCCAGTGATTAAACATATCACAACAGCCACCTGGGAATGAAAATATAAATTTCAGCTTCTTTGATTTGTTTCATGTTGTTATTTAAGCTCCCTTTCATATCTAAAAAAGACCTAGTCTCTGTCCTTACCATATCTGACAGTAACCATGTGAATTGGTCATGCCCAATTCACCCAAAGCCACCATTTTTGCCTAAGTATGCCCATAATAATCAACAATTTCTTCTTTTTTTGCCATTTTTCAAGGGGCTGATATGTTGCATGTAAATTTGTCATATTCTAATCCTGATGTTCTCTGACCATTTTCCCTCTCACCATGGGAAGTATTCATTATTCAGTGGTTGTGGATCCAGGAATTCTAAAGATCAGAATGTTCACTATACCTGGCCGGAATCATTCCTAGAAGACTCCAGGGTGGCAGGTCCTAAGACTGCCTGATATTCAGAACCATTTGATTTTTATTTTCTCGCATGTTTCTATTAGTTTTTCTTATGATGTCGTACTGGACAGTCAGTTAATATACTACCCTCGGGATCCACATCTCTTTGTCTAATTGAGAAATTCTTCCTTCTCTAGTATTAATGAACCCAGGAAGGTGGGTCTTTGTCCCATGCTCTCAGACTTGCCAATGATCCAGACACCAGACTTTGAGAAAGAGAAAGTAACTTTATTGCAATGCACAGAGCAAGGAGCCGGGAGGAAGTTGCTCAGATCTGGCTCCCTGAGCTACGGGAAAGCAGGGCTTATGTGTGATTTGGGCAGCAAGATGGTGGCTGCACAGGTGTACTGGGGAGGGACAATTCTAGAAGGAGGCCAGGAAACAGGAGGTGACATGGTTCTTGTCAAACCTCTTGCTTCGGAATAGGGTCCGGGCGCTGATTTTCTTTCTGATTCATTCCACCTGTTGCTGCATCCTCTGTTAGCGGTCACAGCTGGCCCTTCTGTGCATGCGGAGCGGGCCAAATCTGGCTTGGACTAGCTTCAGGACTAATGAAAATTTACTGGTATTCATAGGGTCGGGTTACATTAGCACACTGGAAGCGCCGATATAGCCTAATGTAGATAAGTATACTTTTGAAGAAGGCATTTCTGCAATATTCCATCAAATAAATTTAAATTAGTAAACTTATATGCCCAATATAAACTGCCTATGGTTCAGTGGTTAAGCATTCGGCTGCTAACCAAAAGGTCAGCAGTTTGAATCCACCAGCCATTCCTTGGAAACCCTATGAGGCAGTTCTACCCTGTCCTATAGGGTCACTATGTGTCAGAATCATCTTGAAGTCAGTGGGTTTGTTTTTTTTTAATTTTTATGTGTGGCAGAATTTAATATCAGATTTGCTCATATTGTAAGATACTATCAGATATCTCAGTTGTGAGGAAAGTGAGCCATGCCCTCTCCAACTTTAACTCTTAGAGACTACTGATATCTACCAAAAGCTCTATATAATGAATGACCAAACTGGGTTAGATCATTTAGTAACTTATACTGCATAAAATATCAGTGCAATACCATTATATTTAAATTCCATCTTGACCTTGTTTTGAGGCCCTGTCTGGAGGCTGGTCCATTCCCCTTCTTGAGCAGTAGCTGATTAAGTCCACTCTCGAACCACTCCCTTTATCATGTTCTCACACTCCCGGACCCCTGAGGACCCATCCTGATTGCCCCAGGGCCAGATGCGCAACAACTAGGGACAGCCCTTATGCCCCTTGAGCCTGCTGAATTATTCAAAATGCCCCATCCCAAGTCCTCTTTTACAATTCCATCTTCTTGTTAACATGTCCTCAGGTTTGCAATCTTCTATGTGGCCCTGGGTCACGCTGTACTGTGCCTCCCTGTCTCTGGGAACTGTGAGTATAAAAAACCTAGTTACTTTTCATGGCCTTCCTGACACCTCTTTCCCACATCCCATCTGACTTCACCCCACCAATTTGTTAGAGCAATTAGTAATGTAGAGGTAAGGCTGGAAATTAAGGGAAGATTTCAACTTATGACATTTAAATTTAAAACACTGTGCAAAATCAAAAAATAATTATTTTATAACCAAATTTAATAGACTATCTGAATACTTCAAAAGTTCTATAGCCAACTCGTATCACCAACAGTATATACGATATCAGTGCTAAATTCGTGAAAACTATGAGGACGTTCTCAGTCATCATTTATTTGAAGTAGTAATGGAAAATTCAAAGAGAATATATTCTTTTATGCAACATTTTAGTTTCAGTGTATAACCTGAAATTAAATCATTAATATTTCCAGAAGATCCTTTATCCTCAGTCTTGAGAAGATACTTTTTCTCTAATAAAAATGAATATAACATGTAATATTACTTAGGCAAACATTATTAAATATATCAAGGATCTTTATTTATTATCAGAAAGAAAACATTAAAGAATCACATTGCATTACTGTAAGGACTTTATTACCAAATTTGTGGGTCATTATATCCTAAAAAAATACCTTTAAAATAGTAAAAGGAATAAAATATTTTAATAGTCTATAAAGAGTATATCCAGGAAATACTAGAGATGAATAATGTACAAAATAATGTAATACATATTACATTTAATGTTATGGATAACACTGCAAAGAATAGGAATTCCAGAACACTTAATTATACTCATGAGGAACCTGTACATAGACGAAAAGGCAGTCATTCAAGCAGAACCCAGAGGGGCCTTGGAAGAAAGTCCTGGCTGGCAATCTACTTTCAAAAAATCAGATTGAAAACCCTGTGAGCACAGTTCTATTCTGACACACATGAAGTCACCACGAGTCAAAATTTACTGTAAGTATACCAAACTGGTGCATGGTATACTTAATAGTAAATGAATTAGTATTGGATATTCACGCATAGATAGAATAGAGATTTTTCTACTTTCTCACTATTTCCTTTATTCCCATCTTTATCTCATTAATTTTCCCACAGCCTCCTCACAATTATTTTCTCTTTTCCATTCCCTTCCTTCCTGAACTCTTTCCCTTCTTGTCTCCCTCCCTTACTGTCTCCTTATTTCTCTGTCTTCCTTCCAACCATCCAGCAATAGTTACATCTAGTTTAGAGGAACAGAATAACAGTGGGCAGTCTGAAGGAATTTTTTAATTGAAATTTTTGTTTCATTTCAATGGGAAATATTTTATCTGCCTATTCTAGTCATTTGGACTTGTTCCCTATAGGATTAAATCACCTGCACACACACACATTCACTGAATGTAGGCTTAAGCAGAGGGAGGATGGTTGCTTGTGGGGGTATGTGAATATATGTCAATGATAAAAGGAAAGAGAGAAGGTAGAAAGGTAATAATTTTCTGGAATTTTTTTGGTAAACATTTTATGTAAATATAACATGCTGTTATATAAATATAACTGTTATGTAAATATAACACGCTGTTCCACAGCATCTGTCTGTTTCTTGTACTGTGGTGGCTAGTGTGTTGCTGTGATACTAGAAGCACTGCCGCTGGTATTTCAGATACCAGCAGGGTTACCCCTGGTGGACAGATTTCAGCAGAGCTTCCAAACTAAGGCACACTAGGAAGACCTACTTGGCGGCCTAGTTCTGAAAAAAATTGTGAGTGAAAACCTTATGAACAGCAGCAGAACACTGTGTGATATAGTGTCACAAGATAAGCCCCTCAGGTTGGAAGGCACTCAAAATACGACTGGGGAAGAGCTGCCTCTTCAAAGTAGAGTTGACCTTAATGACGTGGATGGAGTCAAGCTTTCAGGATCTTCATTTGCTGATGTGACATGATTCAGAATGAGAAGAAACAGCTGCAAACATCCATTAATAATCAGAACATGGAATGTATGAACTACGAATCTAGGAAAACTAGAAATCACAAAATGAAATGGAATGGTTGGAGATTGATATCCTAGGCATTAGCGAGCTGACATGGACTGGTATTGGCCATTTTGAATCAGACAATCATATAGTCTACTATGCTGGGAATGACAAATTGAAGAGGAATGGCATCAGGTCAAAGAGAACATTTCAAAGATCTGTTCTGAAGTACTGGGCTGTCAGTGATAGAATAATATCCATACTCCTACAAGGAAGACCAGTTAATACAACTATTATTCAAATTTACACACCAACTGCTAATGCCAAAAAATGAGGGAATTGAAGATTTTTATCAATTTCTGCAGTCTGAAATTGATCAAACATGCAATCAAGATGCATTGATGATTACTGGTGATTGGAATGCCAAGGTTAGAAACAAAGACGAAGGATTGGTGGTTGGAAAATGTGGCCTTGGTGATAGAAATGACATCAGTGATCACATGATAGAATTTTGCAAGACCAATGACTTATTCATTGCAAATATCTTTTTTCAACAGCATAAATTGTGACTATACACATAGGCCTAACCAGATGGAATACACAGGAATCAAATCAACTACATTTGTGGAAAGAGACGGTGGAAAAGCTCAATATTATCTGTCAGAACAAGGCCAGGGCCGACTGCAGAAGAGACCATCTATTGCTCATATGAAATTTTAAGGTGAAGCTGAAGATAATTAAAACAAGTACCTAAGAGCCAAAATACGACCTTGAGTATCTCCCACCCAAATTTGGAGACCATCTCAACAACAGATTTGACGCTTTGAATACTAATGACTGAAGACCAAACAAGTTATGGGAAGACATCAAGGACATCATACACGAAGAAAGCAAAAGGTCATTAAAAAGACAAGAAAGAAAGAAAAAAACAAAATGCATGTCAGAAGAGACTCAAAGTTGCTCTTAAACGTAAAGTAGCTAAAGCATATGGAAGACATAATTAACTAAAAGAGCTGAACAGAAGAATTGAAGGCTTTGAACTACAGTGTTGGTGAAGAATATTGAACATACCATGGACTGCCAGTAGAACCAACAGATCTGTCTTGGAAGAAGTGCAGCCAAAGTGCTCCTTAGAGGCAAGGATGGAGAGACTTGATCTCATGTACGTTGGACATGTTATCAAGAGGGACCAGTCCCTGGAGAAGGACATTACGCTTCGTAAAGTATAAACCAAATCAAACCCATTGCCATCGATTCCAGCTCAAAGTGCACCTGTAGGACAGAGTAGAACTGCCCCTTAGGGTTTCCAAGGAGTGCCTGGTGGATTCCAACTGCTGACCTTTCGGTTGGCAGCCAAACTCTTTAAACCACTATGCCACCAGGGTTTCCTGGTAAAGTATACAGTCAACAAAACAGAGGAAGATCCTCAATGAGATGGATTGACACAGCGGCTGCAACAATGGGCTCAAGTATAACAAAGATTGCGAGTATGGCGCAGGACCCGGAAGTGTTTCATTGTCTTCAACATAGGGTCACTATGAGTTGGAACCAACTCGATGGCACCTAACAAAAACAATGACATGCTGTTGTTGTTGAGTGCCATCATAAACATTAATAACGAAATAATCATGACTGCATCTTCAATGAAGTTGTTTCAAATCATATCTATGTGAACACTATCCAGAATGGGAAAGAAGATAGACTGAAACTTGTGAGAGCTGGAACTCAACGGGACTGCCTTGTATTTCCAGGTCTAGCAAGGTTTCAGCCTTTGAGAGGGTGCTGTCTTACAATTTTTCTACCACTATTTTAGTGGAAAATATTTTACCTTTCCTTCTCTGACAGGTCTGTCTTACATAGATTCCAGCTTTTGCAGGTTTTACTCTATTGCCATCACTCCCCATAGCTACCCAGGGCTTCTCCTCATCACACAATTCACACTTTCCACAGTTAATTTGTAACTTGAATTATGTCTCTATTTATTAATTTTGCCTGTTTGTCTCTTTATAATAATGGAATCATACAGTAGAATCATATACCCTTTGTATCTGTCTACTTTTGTTTAATATAAAGAGGTTCATCTCTGTAGTGGTATGCAGAAGTAGTTTTTTACTCCTGTTGTATAGTATTCAATTAAATGTCATGTATTATTATTTTATTTATACTGTTATAGCTGCAGGAGATTTGGGTTGCTTCTACTTTGGGCAGTTAGTAATGGATATTCTTAAGTGGATCTTTTGTTATATATGTGTATATGCTCACACATTCACATACGTTTCTGTATATACCTTAGATTTCTTGTTGTGTGCCTCTGAGCTGATTCTAAATCATAGTGAGTCTATAGGACAGAGTAGAACTGTCCCATAGGGTTTCCAAGGCTATAATCTTTTTTTTCTTAAATTTTATTAATTTTGTTGTTGTTGAGACTATACACAGCAAAACATACACCAATTCAACAGTTTCTGCATGCACAATTTTGTGACGTGATTACATTCATCGAGTTGCTCAACCATTCTCACCCTCATTTTCTGAGTTGTTTCTCCCTCATTAACATAAACTAATTGCCCCCTAAGGTTCCTATCCAATCTTTTGAGTTGCTGTTGTCAATTTGATCCCATATAAATAGTTCTTAAAAAAGTATAATGCTCAAGGCAGACTTTTTTTTAATAGTTAAGCTAAACTATTGTCTGGTTTTAAGAAGATTTCAGGGGATATTTTTGGTTTAAGTTTTAAGGATTATCTCAAGGTAATAGTTTCAGGGGATCATCCACACTCCATTGCTCCAGAAAGTCTGGAGTCCATGAGAATTTGAAATTCTGTTCTGCTTTTCCCTCCTTTTGATCAAGATTCTTCTCTGGAATCTGTGATCAAAATGTTCAGTAACGGTAGCCAGGCACCGTCTAATTCTTCTGGTCTCATGGCAAAGGAAGCAGTTGTTTATGGAGGCAATTAGCTCATATTCCATATCCTCATCCTAGTCCTGAATCTCCTTCTTCCTCTGTTGCTCCAGGTGAACAGAAATCAATTCTTGTGCCTTGGATGGCCGCTTGTAAGCTTTTAAAACCCCCGGAACTACACAATAAACTAGGAGATAGAACAGAAGTGCTAAACACATTATTAGGCCAATTAACTCGGATGTCCTGTGAAACTATGACTCTAAATCTCCAAACCAAGGAATCAAATCCCATGAAGTGTTTGGTTGTACATAAGCAGCCTCAGCAGTAACTTTTTTTTTTTTTTTTTTTGGTCTTTGTGAATATACCTGGAGCCCTAGCTGTACATTGGTTAAGAGATACTGCTGCTAACCAAAAGGTTAGCAGTTCCACCAGCTGCTCCTTGGAAACCCTGTGGGGCAGTTCTACTCTGTCCTATAGGGCCCATATAAGTCAGAATCTACTCAATGGCAACAGGGATTTTTTTGCTTTCTGTTTTTTTTTAAGTGGGTAAACATATCTATCACAACTTTTGCTCATTCAACTTTTTACAGGTACACAACTTATTAATAGCAATTAAAATAATCTTCTGTACAACCCTACCCTTAATCAATGTGATTTTTCCATCACCATTAAATCCTCTTTTCCCCCTCCCTCCCATCCCTGTTTTTGTTGCTGTTAGGTGCCATTGAGTCGATTCCAACTTGTAGCGACCCTATAGGACAGAGTAGATCTGCCCCATAGGGCCAAGGAGTGGCTGGTGGATTCGAACTGCCAACCATTTGGTTAGCAGCTGAGCTCTTAATCACTGCGCCACCAGGGCTCCAATCCCTGATAACCACGAAAAAACTTTGATCTCTTGTACATTTTCCTTTTCTTGTCCTTTTATATAAGTGAGGTCGTAAAATATTTTTCCTTGTGTGATTGTATTATTTCACTCAGCATAATGTCTTCAAGCTCTGTCCATACTGTAGCATCAAGATTTCCTTTCTCCTACTGGCTGAGTAGTATTCCATTGTATATATGTAGCACATTTTGTTTATCCATTCATCTTTTGATGGGCACTGAACACACCTTCATGTGTGTGTTTATTTTTATATCCTATTTGGTGTATTTTGTCCAATTTTCCTTTGGGATTTTTGTTTCCTCCTTTTAGCTATTGTGAATAGTGCTGCAATGAACATTGGTGTACAAGTCTCTTTTGAGTCTCCACTATCAAGTCTTTTGGGTATATACCAAGGAGTAGAACTGCTGGGTCATATGGTAGTTCTATTTTTAGTTTTTTGAGGAACTATCACACTGTTTTCCACAATGGCTACACCATTTTGCAGTCCCATCAGAAATGGATAAGGGTTCCAATTTCCCCACATCTTAATCGACATTTTTTTTTCATCTTAGCCATCCTACCTTCTAAACCCACTGCCATCGAGTTGATTCCAATTCATAGCAACCCTATAGGACAGAGTAGAACTGTCCTATAGGGTTTCCAAGGCCGTAAATCTTTACAAAAGCAGATTGCCACACCTTTCTCCCACAGAGAGGCTAGTGGATTCAAACCACTGACCTTTCAGTTAGTGCTTAACCACTGCACCACTAGGGCTCCTTTAACCATACTAGTGGAGTGAAATGGTATCTCATTGTGGTTTTGATTTGCATCTCTCTTATGGCTAATGATGCTGAGCATCTTTTCATGTGTCTGGTGGCCATTTGAATGTCCTCTTTGGTGAAATGTCTATTCAAGTTCTTTGCCCATTTTATGATTTGGTTGTTTATCTTTTTGTTGTTAAGTCGTCGATTTCCACATGCAGAAAAACGCCTCACACCATACACAAAAACAAAATAAAAATGAATTAAAGACCTAAATGTGCACATTAAAAACATAAAATTCTTAGAAGAACAAGCAGGTCAATGTTGTCAGGCCTAGCTTTCAACAATAGATTATCTAATATAATAATAAAAGGAGAAATAGCTACAGGTAAAATAAATAAATGGGATCTCATAAAAATTAAAAACTTTTGTTCATCAAAAGACTATCAGAAAGTGAAAAGACAAACTACTGACTGAGAGGGTATATTCAGAAACCATATACCTGATAAGAATCTAATAACCAAAAATTATACAAAACCAAGGCTATAATCTTTATAGAAGCACATTGCCACATCTTTCTCCTATGGAGCAGTGGGCGAGTTTGATCCTTGGATCCTTCCGTTAGCAGCCGACTCATAACCATTGCACCAACAGGGCTCCTTATACCTAGGAGTAGAATTGCTATTTTAAAGTGTAAGCTAAGAATTTTCCAATGCTACTGTACCGATTTAAACACCAACCAACAATACACAGCATATCCACGTTCTAGTAACTAAGGGCTGTGCACCTTCATGCGTTTATTGTCCGTTTTTGAATCCTATTTGGTGCAGTTCCTATGCATGTGTTTTGTCCAGTTTTCCTTTTGGATTATTTGTGTGTTTATTACTGATTTTAGGTGAGCTTTATATTAGGATGAATTCTATGAAATTGTTGTTTTTGTATGTTAAAATGGTATGATATCAGCAATTGCATAGGTTCAATCCTGTCTATTCTGGATAGAAGTGATCTGCCGATGTATGTAATTACAAATGTCTTCTTTGAGACAGTGGCTTTTAGAAGTAAATACGTTTATCTTTAATGAACCTGAATGACATTTTATAGTTTTTGTTTTATAGGAATTTTAATTTGCTTTATTCAGTTTCTTTGCATTTAATTTTCTATAGTTCCTCTTTCTTCTTAAGAAGTATATTTGTATTTTTGTTTTTCAGCCTCTCTTCTTTTCTAATATATGAATTTAATTCTATAGATTTCTCTGTAAGCACATCTTAAACCACATGCCACACATTTTTTGTGGATTTTTTTATTGTAGTAAATATATATGTAACAAAAATTTGCCATTTCAACATTCTTCACACATATAGTTCAGTGATACTTTTACCAACATTAACCAAAGGTAAACTAAAGAAATCTTTTGCCGTCGAGTCAATTCCAATTCATTGTGACCCTATAGCTGTAAGTCAGAATCCACTTGACGGCAAAGGGTTTCTTTAGAGCCTATCTTGGTTAATGCTGGTAAAAATATCACTGATCTCAAAGGAATACAACCATATAAAATAGATTTTATGGCTTCAATGGAATTAAAGTGGAAGTTAACATCACATGATAACTAGAAAAATTGCCAAATGTTTACTCAATTCAAAAATAAGATTTAAAAAATATTTTCAACTACATAAAAATAGAAATATGGCATATCTTTCAGTGAGTTTTGTTAATTTTGTTGTTCAGATTTTTTTTACTTTTTTTTTTTTTTTTTTTTGCTTTTTCTGCCAGTTACTGACAGAGGTGGAATTATGGATTTTCTATGTCTCTTTTCAGATCTATTGATTTTTCCTTTATATGCTTAAAAGCCATAGTACTATTTACATACAGATTTCGAATTTTTATTATTTTTGGTAAACTTTTTATCATTACAAAATATGCCTCATAATTTCTATAAATATTTCTTACATTCAATTATACTTTGATGTAAATATAGATACACCAAACTTATTTTAGTTTTTTTAATTATTTATACCTTCATCTAAACTTTTACTTTATGTGTGTGTGTCTGGATTTTTTTCTTGTTAATACAGTTATTGATTTGAAGTATAGTTTACACAAATTTGATGTCATTGCTGATATGTGGTTTATAGCTTCAAGCAAATACGTGTTTTCTCTTGTCTCCATGTGTTCTACATTCTTTTAGATCTCCTTTATGATACATTTAGATTAAGGTTTTTTTTAATTATTAATTTTCCCTAATTTTTGTACCTTTAAATTCTTAAACCTCCTTTTTGCATATATTCTTACTCTCTAGTTTATTAGTTCCCTTCCATATAGTACTGTAAATACTGACTTATTAATAACTATACCACTTTTTTGTTGAATACATGTCTTAGAACATGTAACTCCATTATTTTTGTTATGCATCTTAATGCTACATATATTTCAGTCCCACAAGAGAGTATTAGTATTATATGTATGTGCATTATTATTTATTTAGATATAATTACACATTTTTTATTTCCTTTTTTTATTTCTTCTTATCTGTGATCATTTTCCAGTCAATCAAAACTCCTTCTATAATATATCAGTGTTAGTCTTCAGGAAAAAAAAAATTGCCGAATCCCTTCCTATGTCTCTACCATGAGTATGGAAATATGATGTTGCTTAATTTTAGGATTTTTTCTTTATGTTGACATGCAATCCATACAGAAGGCTGTAGTATTTGATCTTCATCAGTAAGCGCTTCAAGTCCTCTTCACTTTCAGCAAGCAAGGTTGTGGCATCTGCATATCTCACGTTGTTAACGAGTCTTCCTCCAATCCTCATGCCCTGTTCTTCTTCATATACTCCATCTTCTCAGATTACTTGCTCAGCATACAGAATAAGTATGGTAAAAGGATACAACACAGATGCACACCTCTCCTGTCTTTAAACCACGCAGTAGTCCCTTGTTCTGTTAGAAGGACTTCCTCTTGGTGTATGTATATGTTCCTCATGAGCAAAATTAAGTGTTCTGGAATTTCTATTCTTGGCAGTGTTATCCATAATTTGTTATGATCCACAGAGTTGAATGCCTTTGCATAGTCAATAAAACACAGGTAACATCTTTCTGATATTCTCTGCTTTCAGCCAAGATTGATCTGATGTCAGTGATGCTATCCCTCATTCCACATCCTCTTCTGAATCCAACTTGAACTTAGGGCAGATCCCTGTTGATGTACTGCTGCAACCACTTTCTAATGATTTTCCACTAAAAGTTACTTCTGTGTGATATTACCGACATTGTTTGATAATTTCCACGTTCTGTTGGATCATCTTCCTTTGGAATGGGAACAAAGAAGGATCTCTTCCAGTCAGTTGGCCAGGTATCTGTCTTCCAAATTTCCTGACATAGAGGAGTGAGCATCTCCAGTGCTGCATCCATTTGTCGAAACATCTCAGTTGGTATTCTGTCAATTCCTGGAGCCTTCTTTTTCACCAATACCTTCAGTAAAGCTTGAACTTCTTCCTTCAATACCATCAGTTCTTGATCATATGCTTCCTCCTGAAATGGCTGAATGTTGACCAGTTCTTTTTGGTACCCATAACCCATTGCCGTTGAGTCAACTCTGACTCGTAACGATCCTATAGTACAGTGACTATGTATTCCTTCCATCTTCTTTTGATGCTTCCTGCATCATTCAATTTTTTTGCCCATAGAATCCCTCAATATTGCAAATCAAGGCTTGAATTTTTTCCTCCAGTTCTTTCAGCTTGAGAAATGCTGAGCATGTTCTTCTCTTTTGGTTTTCTAACTGCAGGTCTTTGTACCTTTCATTGTAATACCTTGTCTTCTCGAGCCCCTTTTGAAATCTTCAGTTCAGCTCATTTATTTCATTATTTCACTGTAGCTACTCGACATTTAAATGTAAGTTTCAGAGTTTCTTCTGATACCATTTGGAATTTTCTTTCTTTCTCGTAATTTTAATGAATTTTTGCTTTCTTCGAGTATGACAATCAACGCTCATGGAAGCAGCTGTCAAGAAATCAAATGACATATTGCGTTGGGCAAAACTGCTGCAAAAGACCTCTTTAAAGTGTTCAAAAGCAAACATGTCTCCTTGAGGACTAAGGTCCGCCTGACCCAAGCCATGGTATTTTCAATCATCTCATATGCATGTGAAAGCTGGGCAATGAATAAGGAAGACCAAAGAAGAATTGATGCCTTTGAATTATGATGTTGGTGAAGAATATTGAATATAAAATGGACTGCCAGAAGAACAAACAAATCTGTCTTGGAAGAAGTATAGCCAGAATAGTCCTTAGAAGGAAGGATGGTGAGACTTTGTCTCATGTACTTCCAACATGTTATCAGGAGGGGCCAGTCCCTAGAGAAGGACATCACACTTGGTAAAGTAGAGAGTCAGTAAAATAGAGGAAGACCCTCAACAAGCTGGATTGACACAGTGGCTGCAACAACGGGCTCAAGCATAACAATAATTTTGAGGATGGTGCAGGACTGAGCAGTGTTTTGTTCTGTTGTACATGAGGTCATTAACAGTCAGAATCAACTCGATGGCACCTAACAACAACAACGACATATTCAATTACAGATTGCAATGTAAAAATATAAAAAATTATCTATATCGTAAAAGTCTATTTGTTGTCAACAATGTACATATGACATGATTTGTTTCTGGTTTGTATCATTGCTAGTGAGAAGATAATTGCATGTCTTCTTATTGCTCCTTTGAAAGTAATAAATCCCCTCCAACCCCTGCACCATTCCTCTGAAGATTTTTACTTCATCTGTGTATTTCAGTATTTGTGCTATGATGTGCCTAGGTATGACTGTATTTCTATTTATCCTGCTTGGTATGTGTACAACTTCTTAAATCTATGACTTAATGTCTTTGAAAATTGTAGGAAAATTCCTGACCATGAGCACTTAAAAAATTTCATCTGCTCCATTCTTTCCATGTTTCTCTCTACTAGTTCAAATAGTTCAAATTAGACCTTTAACTATGCCCCATATATCTCTTACACTCTTTTCTTTATTTTAATTTCTTAAAATGTATATATTTCAGTCTAGATATTTTCTTTTCAACTATCATCCAGTTCACTAACACTCTCTTCATATTATTCCCAATCTCAGTTGTTCTCAAATTCAAAGACAGTAGTTTTATGTCTAAAATTTCAGTTTGATTTTTTATTATAAATTGCAGCTCTCTATTAAAAATCTCCATCTTTCGTCTCTCTTCTTGAATGCATTAATCACTGTTATTTTAAATTCTAGATCTAAAAACTCCAATGTAAATATAATCCATGACTCTATTCCTATTGTCTTTTTAAATTTCTTTTGTGGACTTGTGTCTTGGAATGCCTGCTAATTTTGGATTAGATGCCAGCCATTAGATCAGAAAAATTATAGAATTTTTGGATACTGTCATTCACCTTTAGAGAAAATTTATCTTACTCTCAAGCAGGGAGCTAAATTAGGGGAAGATCTTCTCTATCCTACCAAGGACTTTACTGACTAGAGTTTGAGTGTCAATCTTTGTTCTTCTCCCATTTCTAAGTGTAGTACTTGCAGAAGTTCCAACTGAAAAATGTAGGTATTTAGTGTATTCCTCTCCTTAGTAGATGTTTAATGACAACGTTTTCTTAGTACTTTAAGGCTGCTGAAAACAACGCTCAGATTTACAACAAGTTTTTGCTCCAATTCTTGGCATCTTGGACTTAAGAAATTCCCCAAGAGTAAAACCAGTGTAGTGACTGTCTCATTTCTCTACAATTCCCTTCTCTTCGGGATCTTAATTTGTCAAGTCTTGGCTGCTTCAGAATCTCTTCAATGTTCTTTAAAAAGAGGTTTGTTTATTTTACATGAAGATTCTGCTTGTCTGTAACAGAAGTATTTGTATGTTACAACCCATTGTATTATTTTAGAAAGTGCTATTTGGGGTAATGATGCATCTGCTAATCCTTTTGATTTTTTAGTGTAAAGTAGCACAAATATTAAATATTAATATTTAATTTTTTACAATCCTAAATATATTTTGACATCATTAAACAACCAAAAAAACCAAAGGTTGCCGTCGAGTTGATTCCGACTCATAGCAACCCTATAGGACATGGCACAACTGCCCCACAGGGTTTCCAAGGAGTGTCTGGTAGATTCAAACTGTCGACCTTTTGGTTAACAGCCATAGCTCTTAGCCACTACACTACCAGGGTTTCCCATTAAACCATTAAATAACAGAAACTGGTAAAACAAAGATGCCAATGATCAATATTAATGAGACTTTGCTATAATGGAAACAATACTGAAGATTTTTAGATAAAATTACTTTGTTTTTAACTCTAAAATTTTTGGTTCAGTGACTTATTGAAGACTGCAATCACCGTTGGGATATATGGTTGCCTGCCAACATTTTCTACTTCTCAGATTTCTTGAGAAGCTGCTTTTCTACTGATGGTACACACAGCTGTTAGGAAGGGGCCTTTATAACTGTTTGAAACTGAAAAAACAGGCATGTTCAAGAGAACATGGCAATCCTAAATGTCTATACACCTAATAACAAAGTTTAAAAATACATGAAGAAAAAAAAATAGAACTGCAAATATATTTAAACAAATCCATAATTATAATAGCAATTTTGATATCACATGTCAATAATATCACATTTTTTTTTGCAAATAATGCACACCTTCTCCATTTGTTTGCCAACTACACCCTCCCCCCGCAAGGTATTTTTGTAAACACCACTGTGTCAATTTTTTTTTACATGTTGCTGTAAAAAAATCAGGATACTGTGCTTGGTGAAAATATCTCACGGGGGCAGCTGCAACTGGCAAATAAACACAGAAGATGCATGTTATTTGTGTAAAAATATGGTAGCTAGAACAAGTAGACACAAGAATCTGTAATGACATCAAATACTTGAACAACTTTATTAGCCACTGAGATTTAATTGGTCTTTATAAAACATTCCATCCAATATCAGTGGATACAACTTATTTTCAAGTGCATTTGGAATATTTCGCAAAATAGAACATATTCTGGGCCATGAAAACAAGGCTTAATAAATTTAAAAAGATTCAAGCCATTTGAAATACGCACTTTGATGATCATAATGGAATTAAATTAGAAATCATTTTAAAAATCTGGAAAATTCCCAAGTATTTGAAATTAAGTAACATACATATTAATATCACATGGATCATAGGAATACAAAGGTACATTAACAAGTATTTGATTTAATAAAATGATAATAACATACAAAATTTGTGGGATAACACTAAAGCTCAGAAGGTAATTGATAACACTAAATGCCTATAATAGTAAAGAAGAATAGTATCGAAACAATTATCTCAGTTTTCACCTTATGTAACAAGAAAAATAAGAGCAAAGTCAACCCACAGTAAGTAAACATAAGAACATAATAAAGATCAGAGTAGAAATAAATGAAATAAAAAACAGGAAACAAGGAGAAAAAAAATTAAGGAAACCAAACTGTGATTCTTTAAAACTATTATCAAATTATAAACTTCTAGCCAGAAAAAAAGAGAGAAGAAAAAATTATCCATATCAGGAATTAAAGAAGTGACATCACTGCAAATTTTACCCGTAATGAAAGGAAAATAAAAGATTATAAATAAAGTGTGACAACTTAGATAAAAGGGAAAAATCTTTGAGAAGTAGACACTACTGAAGATTATCCAAGAAGAAATAGATAATCTGAATAGCCCTATATCTATTGAAGAAATTAAATTTGTAATAAAACTTTGAAACGAAGAAAATTTCATGTGCTGATCTATGGCTTTACGGGTGAATTCTAAAAAGCATATATGAAATAAATAATATTAATCAAACACAAACACTTCCAAAATATTAACAGTGAAAGAATGTTACCCAACTCATTCTATGAGGCCAACATTACTCAGATAACAAAACCAAATAAGGACATGATACAGGGAACACAAAGAAATAAACAAGCAAAACACACACACAAAAACACTATAGGCTAAGATCTCTCATTTACTTAGATGTAAAAATTGTAAGACTTGAAATGCAATAAAATATAAAAAGGATATCATAGCCAACTGAGGAATATCAAATTGAATTAAAATTCAAGTCATTAAATGTATTTAAAAAAGAATAAAATATGATTATCTCAATAGAAACACTAAAAACATTTGATAAAATCCAACATATTTCCCTATTTTAAAAACAGACAAAAAAACCTCTCAGCAAACTAGGAATATAACAGAACTTCCTTAAACTGATAAAATAAACCTATGAAAAACTAAACATCATACTTAATGGTGAAAGACTATGTTTTTAATCCAACTGGATTAGAACATAGCAAGGATGGCCACTCCTACCAATTCTATTCAACACTGTACTGGAGTCAGGCAAGAAAAAGAAGTCAATGCTATCATAGTTAGAAATAATGAAGTAAAACTGTCTTTATTCACAGACAACATAATCACCTACTTAGAAAATCTGATGGACTCTACCAAAAAAAAAAAAAAAAAAGCAACTGTAAGTAGTAAGTGAGTTTAGAAAGGTTGCATAAAAAAAAAAAGTATATAAAAGTCAATTGTGTTTCTATATACTAGCAATGAACAATTGGAAACTAAAACAAAAACACAATACCATCAACATTAATATGAAAATATGAATAAATCTGACAGGAGATGTGCAGGATCTATCCACTGAAAATGATAGCAACAAAAACAACACTTCTAAGAGAAATTAAAGATCTAAATAAATGGAGAGACACATCATGGTCATAGAAACAAAGTCAATATTTTTAGATATCAGTTCTACTGAAATTGATCTATAAATTCAATGAAATCCCAATCAAAATCTCACCAGAATTTTTTTGTTAGAAATGTACACACTGACTCATAAATTGATTAAAAAATGAAAAATAAATTAAAATTAAATAATAAATTTGGAGGATTAACACTATCTGATTTCAAGTGTCACTCGAAAGCAACAATAATCAAGATGATGTAGTAGTTTGGCATAAAGGCAGACAAATAGATTAATGGAATAAATAGTGTTTCCAGAAAACAAACATGCAAGGAAAATTGAATTTTGACAAAGGTGCAAAAACAACCTGATTGGAAAAAAATAGTCTTTTTAACAAGTGGCTCTGGAACAACTATATATTCATATGTAAAAAACGAAACTTCAGTTTATGCTTTGCATCACACACACACACAAACTCAATATGGATCATAGGCCTAAATGTAAAACCTAAAAGTATAAAATTTCTAGAACACATAGAAGAAAAAGTTGAAACCTTGTATTAGGGAAAGATTTCTTTGATATGACACCAAAAGTATGATCCTTAAAAGAACAAGTTGATAAATCTGACTTCATCAAAATAAAAAATGCTTGTTCTTTGAAATACATTGTAAAGAGAACTAAAAGTTAAGTCAAAAATAAGCAAAGAAAAATACTTGCAGATTATATGTCTGATAAAGGACTTGTTTCAGAATTTGATAGAGAATACATGAAACACGATTATAAGAAAATCAACAACCTATTAAAAAATAAGCAAAGTCTTTGAACTGACACCTCACCAAAAATATATGAAGATGGCAAAACAGAATATTAAAAAATTCTCAATATCATTAGTCCTTAAGGAAATGGAAATTAAAACTCCAATGAAGTATCTCTGGCACACCCACTGGAATTGTTGAAAGACATATATTGACGGTGGTGGTGCATGTGTAAAACATTACAATCACCTTGGAAGACATTATGGCATTTTCCTAAGAAGTGATCTAGCCACTTCAGTCCTAGGTATTTATCAGAGAGAAATAATAATGCATATGTCCATGGAAAGACTTGTACACAGATGTTCATAGCATATTTGTTTATAAAATCAGAAGGGTCCCAAAATATCCATCAATAGGTCAATGGATAAACCAATTGTTATATATTTATACAATGGAATACTACTCACCTATAAAGAGGAATAAATAATAAATGCCTGCAACATGATCATATCTCACAGTAATTATGTTGTGTGTGTGTGGAGGGAACAGACAAAAGATGTACCTAATATTTCACTCCATTTATCTAAAATTCTGTTGTTCTTGTTATTGTCAGGTGCACTGAGTCGATTCCAACTCATAGCAACCCTATGTACAAAAGAACAAAACACTGCCCGGTCCTGGGCCATCCTCACAATCATTGCTAAGTTTGGACCCATTGTTGCAGCCACTGTATCAATCCATCTCCTTGAGGGTCTTCCTCTTCTTCACTGACCCTCTACCTTACCAAGCATGACATCCCTGTCCAGAGATTTCTCTCTCCTGATAAGATGTCCAAAATATGTGAGACGAAGTCCTCCCATCGTCCCTTCCAAAGAAGCACTGGGGGTGTACTTCTTCCAAGACAGAATTGTTCGTTTTTCTGCCATTCCATATATATTCAATATTCTTCCCCAACACCATAGTTCAAAGGCATCAGTTCTTCTTATTCATTTTCCAGCTTTCACATGTGTATGAGGTGATTGAAAATACCATGGCTTGGGTCAGATGCACATTATTTCTCAAAGTGACATTTTTGCTTTTTAATACTTTAAAGAGGTCTTTTGCAGCAGATTTTCTCAATGCAATATGTTATTTGCTTTCTTGACTACTGCTTCCATGGGTGTTGATTGTGGATCCAAGTAAAATGAAATCCTTGACAACTTCAAATTTTGTCCATTTATCATGATGTTGCTTATTGGTCCAGTTGTGAGGATTTTTGTTTTATGTTTCTAAAACTCTGGAAACTACAAATTAACTTTAGTGACATTAAACGGACTACTTGTCTGGGAAAGATATCAGGGTGGAGGTATGGAGACGATGGGGAAATTTCAGAAGGAGAGATTTCTTTAAAGAATATAAGGAAACTTTTGGGAGACATGGGCATGATGTTTACCATTTTGATGATGGTTTCATGGATGTATGGAAATGTTAAAATTTAGCAAATCTTAGACTTTGTATATATGCAATTTATTGTACATCAGTTATAACTCAATAGAGCTATAAAGGGTAAAATTGTGAAAGAAACAATTTTAACAAGTGGAATATACAGTTATCTTTTTTTACTTAGTTAAAATTTGGAACTGAATTTATGTAGATTTATTCTATCTGTGTAATATTTGAGCACACCAGTGATTTCTACTTAACATAGGTCACAGAATGTCTGACAAGTAAAATAAATAACAAAAGAGTCTTTGTGTCAGATTAAGATTTATGTTAGCAGTTATTTGAAAGTTTAGCATGTTTGCTTAGCTTTTCGTTCTTGATTCAAGCATATTTGCATAACATTTACTTACAAACAACCTAAATGTTTGAAATTGTTTATTACTCACTGTAGTTGAGTAGTCTACCTGTATAATTTCGGTTTGTTATTCTGACCCTACTGCATAAATTTGCATGGTTGCATAAAATATCAGTATTGTAGTTGTCCACACAGAGTTGTTAATGAATTCCTATTGTGTGCACGTCACAATTCAGCTACAGAGTTATCTTTATTTCATTCTTGGTGCAGGGTTAAAGCACTTGGCTGCTAACTGAAAGGTTGGTAGTTCCAACACACCAGCCTCTCTGCAGGAGAAAGATGTGGCAGTCTCCTTTTGTAA
The DNA here is from genome assembly GCF_000243295.1 of Trichechus manatus latirostris. NCBI lineage: Eukaryota > Metazoa > Chordata > Mammalia > Sirenia > Trichechidae > Trichechus > Trichechus manatus. The sequence goes on from NW_004444109.1 coordinate 5,267,095, forward strand.
AGATTTATAGTCTTGTAAACCCTTTAGGGCAGTTCTTCTCTGTCCTATGAGGTTGCTATGAGTCAGAATCTAACCGAAGGCAAAGGGTTAGGGCATTTTGTAGCTCACCATGAGCCAAAACCTGCAACAGAGTGCTCTACTCCACATGTCTTTCTTCCAAAAGAACATTCTACTTGGAATGAATATTGTGAATCAGAGGAGTCTCCATGACTTCCATCTGCATTTCTTTGTGCCCTTATAAAAGCAATTCAGTAGTTTAAGGCCCAGTTGTTAAGAAGTAATGGCACATAGCCCAACAGCAGCACATATCCAAATGAATGAAAATGGATATTCTGATGATACAGGGATTGATGTGAAATAACTTTTCCATTTTAAAAGGTCATTAAACTTCAGAACAACATTAATCAGGTATTGGATTTGCAATTAGAGATACTATCACTTTTAAATCTATCAGACATGTGTATGGACAGGCATAATCAATCACAAACTGACTGCTTTGCAAGAAAAAGGCATTTTCATTCTCATCCCTTTGGGTTCTGTCAAAGGAAATAGTGATTATTTTTAAATAAAATACAAAAAAACCTGATATTTAAACTTTTTTAACTATAGTATTTGACAAGTCTGTTAGTGTTCATTAGAAAAATTTACGCTAAGATAATGATTATCAATTGGGTTGCATGTGTTACAGAGAAACAACCTTCACCAAAGCCTTCTGCAACAAAGAGATTTTTATTGTGACATATTAGAAAGCAAAATGGAAATTAGCTGCAAGCACTCAAGCTATAAACAGACCAGAATCCAAAGAAGTACAATCTATAAGTGCTTTTTGTACAATTTTGACAGGTACTGATTCATTATGCGTAAATTACTTATAGATTATATGATTGGTTAAAGTAAAGACAAAGAACTAAGATCATGATTGGGTAATCTTTTCTTGTTTTTCTTTCCTAACAATTTGTTCTCTTAGCTCAGGGGTCACGGGTCTGTCGTATGATGGTTGTTTATTTGTTATGTGGGCTATGTATGATATTGGGTAGATCTTTAACTCATTTCCTGGGGTAAATTGTGTACGCACCTCACTGTCTGTTAAAACGGATTAGAGCACTCTGTCCCACTTCTTTGATTTCGTTTTTTTCCTATTATTCTAAGCTTTTCAAATTCTGACAAACAAGTTGGCCATTTCTGGTTATGGCATGCTATGGTTAGGTTAATGCTTTACCACATGTATTTTTCAGGTTTCTGAAACCTATTTCAATGAAGTAGCATCTCTGATTTATTTAAATCTAATGTTTAAAAAAAAGAGTGAGAAATAAAGCCACTTGAGCTTTGGCTACCTCTCTTAATATTTGGAGATTATTATCATTTGGATGTATAAAAAAAAAAAAATCAAAACCAAACCCATTGCCGTCGAGTTGATTCGACTCATGGCGACCCTATAGGACACCGTAGAATTGCCCCATAGGGTTTCCAGGGAGTAGCTGGTGGATTCTAACTGCCAACCTCTTGGCTAGCAGCCGAGCTCTTAACCACTGCACCACAAAATAATGGAACAATTTTAAGTAAATTTCTTAGGTTTTTCTCAGTTATTGAGCTCTTAATCTTGACAAGTGCCTCTTAAAGGGTAACCTTAAATGTACCTGCCTTGATGTTGATGAATTCTTTTTTCACTGCTTGTCTGGGAACATTAAGATTTTTTTTTTCCTTTTATATGCATGACCATTTATATGTATACTATTATAACACACACTTTGGTTAGTAAAATGCCATGAAATATATTTGACTTAATATTTGGATCATTTAAATTTACCTAAAAGATTCAATGTTGCACCTGATATCATGAGCTGGTCAACAGGTTGAAATACCATCCAAGAGAAATTAAACTTTAATAATTTAATAATTTCAGTAGCAGCCTTTTTATCATAGAATTTCAACCTTGAAAGATGACAATTTAATCCTCTTAATATATATATTTTTTTAGTTCAATGCTTCTCTGCCTCTTGAGCTGTCCATGTTTTGCTACGAATTATTTGTAGAAATCTGGCCATTTGCATGTAGACACACTTAACAACATGGTGTGGAAAAGAACTATTTTTCTACTTCCATCAGGTGGACTAACCATATACGTCTATCTCCTCTCTCTTTCATGTTATTATTGATAATAGAGGAATGTACTTTTATAAAAGAAATTGTAACTATAACAGAAAACACAAAAAAGAACAATATGGAATCACATTGACCATGGAACTTCTAGAAAGGTAAAACGAAATTAAATTGATGTAAAAAATAGTACAAGTCATAATCATAATATTAGAAATAAGAATGACCCTTTCTCATGAAACTCAGGAGGTTCTCCTGGCTCTGAGTCCACAGATGCATAGTGGTGGGTCGGACGATATCTGAAGCATAAATAAAAGGACTACATTTAGAACTGCTTAGTCAGGTTCCCCTACTGGACGTCTCCACATTTCCTACCCTGCTACTCTCCCTCCCACTCCTTCCTTCTTACCATGTCTGTCTCAGGGTTCCTATACAGAACATCTAAGTTTCAAAGCAAAGGCATTTGACTCCTGGAAAAACCCAAGGACCATACATATAATACACCAATGCCAGGAAAAGGCTTCTAGGGTTTGAATGAATAGCAAAACTGATTTTCAGAAACTTTTCTACCACCACAACTGACACTAATATGGTAAAATGAGAAAAAAAGAAAAAGAAAAAACATCTCAACTCTACACAAGATTAAAAATTAAAAAGAAAATCTACTAAGGATAATAGGAGGGGGCAGTAGTGGTTCAGTGGTAGAATTCTTTCCAGAGGGAAAGCTGGATCTGATTCTTAGCCACTGCACTTCAGAGTAGCCACCCCCTATCTGTCAGTAGAGGCTTGCATATTTCTATGATGCTGAATGGGTTCCAGTCTAAGATGAACTAGGAAGAAAGGCCTGGAGATCTGAAAATCAGCCAACAAAAACTCCATGGATTAGAATGGTCTGATCCCACTGTGCATGTGGTCAGCATGAGTTGGGAACCTACTTGAAAGCAGCTAACAACAACAAGAAGGATAAAAGGCACTTAATTTTTATTCATAGTGTTGGTGAAGAATATTGAATATACCATGGACTTCCAGAAGAAAGAACAAATCTGTATTGGAAGAACTACAGCCAGAATGCTCCTTAGAAAGGAGGATGGTGAGATTTTGTCTTGCTTACGTTGAACATATTATCAGGAGGGACCAATACCTGGTGAAGAGCATCATTGCTGGTAAAGCAGATAGAAGGTCAGTGAAAAAGATGAAGACCCTCTATGAGATAGACTAACACAGTGGCTGCAACAATGGGCTCAAACCTACCTACTATTGTAAGGACAGCACAGGACAGGGTAACGTTTCGTTCTGTTATACATGGCGTCGCTATGAGTTAGAACTGATACAAGAGCACCTAACAACAACAAAAGTTTAATCAACACATTTGTTTTTAGAAACTCATGTTTGACTAATCTATCGGGGATTTTTTTTTTTTTGCCTTAAAAGTTCCGTGTTACTGAGATTTTGGTTTAGTATGTACTCCAGCTTACTCCTAGAATTTCTTAGAACACCACTACCCCCCACCACACAAATGCTCATGATAGACTAAGTGATTGTTTCAGAATATAAATTAAATCATTTTTTTCCTCTGCTCAAAAGTTTTTCAGTATTTTCTTTCTCATTTAGAGTAAAACCCAAAATTCTTACAATTGTCAACAAGACCATACTGGATCTTTCCCAATCCCTCTTCGTCTCTGATTTTTTTCTACTATCCTCACATTAGTATTTATTTGTCTTTGAATACACAAAGCACACCCCACTCTCATGGCCTAAATTTCCTATCCCTCTGCATAGAAGGCTCCAAAATCCCTATGGCTCACTCTCACTCCCTCATTTCCTTCAGGTCTCTGTTCCATTCTCACCTTAATAGTGAGGTCTTCTTACAACTCCTCCTATTCGAATTCCCAAGTTTCCTTACTGTTATGGATTGAATTTTGTCCCCCCAAAATATGTTGAAGTCCTAACCTCTGGTAGTTGAATGTGGGCTTGTTTGGAAATAGGATCTTTGAAGATCTTATCAGTTAATTTTATGTGAGGTGATACTGGAGTAGGATGGGTCCTAATCTGAGTGCTGTCTTTATAAAAATAGGAGAAGAGGCAGAATCAGATAGATTCAGAGGGAAGACGGCTATTTGAGGACACAGGCAGAGATTGGAGTGATTCATCTACAAGCCAAAGAACTCTAAGAATTGCCAGGAAACACCAGAAATTAGGAAGAGGCAAGGAAGAATCTTCCCCTAGAGCCTTCAGAGAGAACGGCCTGCTGACTACTTGAAATCAGACTTCTAGGCTCCAAAACTGTGAGGGAACACATTTTTATTGTATGAAGCCTCCCTGTTGTTAGTATTTTGTTAAGGCAGCCCTAGGAAACTAATACATTTGCCCACCATTTTGTTTATTTAATTGTAAGTTGCATAAATATAGGGATTTTGTTTTATTTGTAGGCATATCTTTAGTACCAGGAAGAGCAACTGGCACATATAAGACACTCTGTAAATATTATTTTGAGTGAACCAGTAGCTACAACAATTCATGATTTTTTTTTTCAAGGCTTTATAGAAAAAAATCACCTTAAAATTATACCTTCCTCAAAGTTATATTTTGATTTAGAATTATAAAATTTCACAAAAATCTTTGCTGATATGTTTAAAGTTTGGTATTTGTAAGGTGCTAAAAGAAAATATGTGTGCATAATTTTATAAATGTAGGCTGGAGAAGGCATATTAAAGAATGAAACAAAGTCTGATTGATTTTTTTGTAAAGTACAGATTTAGTAACTTAGATAATTTACAAATCTGTTTTAAAAACACAATTAAAACAAGAAAAGGTAAAACACCACACACACACACACACACACACTGCAAAGGATTAATATCTTTCTGCTACCAAAGAAATCAGTAAGATAAAGAGAAGAAACTGATGGAAAAATATGGAAAACACTTTAATAAAGGGGAAATGACAATTTTTTTTTTAATTTCAGAAATGCAAAATCAAAAACAAATGTGAAATCAAAATGGGATATCACTTTCCCGTCATCCCAACAATTCATAAATAGATACTCTCAACCAATCTCAGCAGAAGTGTAAATTAGAACTACTCTTTTAAAGCAGATTCTTAACAATATCAAAATTTATTTAAGCCAATATCTTCACTTGTTAAAATTTACCTCAAGGAGATAATGACACAAATATGCTCAGATGAGTTATAAAAATGTTGAACATAGGGATTCTGGTACTGGAAAAACCCAGAACCATCAACTGGGGATAGAGTAAATCAATCAAGGAAGATGCATTTAAGGAAAATTTATGAAGCATTAATAAAAGATATGTATATATCCCAAGCCCATTACCATTGATTTGATTCCAACTCATAGTGACCCTAAGGGACAGAGCAGAATGGCTCCATAGGGTTTCCAAGGCTGTAATCTTTACAGACATGGACTGCCACATCTTTCTCCCGTGGAAGGGCTGGTAGGCTCAAATCGCTGACCTTTTAGTTCACAGCGAAGCACTTAACCACTGCACCACCAGGGCTCCATATATATATATTTTATAAACTTACATTTTTATATATTTATACACTTTATATTATAATTTTTAAAATATATTTGTTAATTTCTATTATCATTTATGTTAATATATATGATATTAGAAATATTTAGTAACTGGTAAATCATGTCATCTTGGACTCTCTGGGTGGCACAATCAGTTAAGTGCTCGACTCCTAGCAAAAAGTTTGGCAGTTCAAACACACCCAGAGGCAAACTGGAATACAGGCCGGTCCTCTGCTGCCAAAAGGTCACAGTCCTGAAAATCCTAAAGGAGAGTTCTACACACATGAGGTCTTCATGAGTTGAAATCAACTCAACCATGGCAATGTACAACAAGGCAGGTAATCCAATCCTAATTATATTGCAAGTAAAGCTGATGTGGCTAGCTGATGCAACTGACTGGCTTTCAGTGCTTTCTTTATCCTATGATATAAAAGTATATCAGAGACCAAACAAAGAAACCTGTTGCCATCGAGTCAATTCGATTCCGACTTACAGCAACTCTACAGGACAGAGTAGAACCTCCCCATAGGGTTTCTAAGGAGCACCTGGTGGATTCAAATTGCCAACCTTTTGGTTAGCAGCCTAACTCTTAACCACTACGCTACCAAGGTTTCCAAATAAGAGACAGGCATTGCTAAATGAGAAGAAAGCTCTCGTGTATATAACTGTGTCTACAGGCACACAGATACACATCTGCTCTTACTTATGCATTTATAGGAAAACAGAGGGAGTGATTGAATAACTGAAAATATGAAATAAATCTTAAAATGTCTTTATGCTTTTCAATATTGCTTGAATTATTAAAGATTATATTATCATTATAAAAGAAAATAAACATATTTTCATTTTGAAATTTATAAAAAATGGTTCATTTCCAAAGAATTAATTTTTTTTTTTTTAAAGCACTGACGTCTGTGCACCAGTATGATTCTACATTGTTTTTCTCATGGAAAATGGCTTGCATTCTCTCACACATATATACATATGCAAAATGTTGAAAATTCATGAAGAGCACTATTTACACTTAATAAAAACACATAATTTAGCTTTTATCAAAATTCTTTCCTAATTTAATGTTTCCTAAAACAAACATTAATATATGCTCATTTGATGAGATATATTAAATCTAGATTAATAATGAAATGTAAAAACAATGATCTATTTTCTGTAATGTTTTACAATCTATTGTAAAAATAAGCCCTCTAAATAAAGTTATATCTAGAAAAAGAGCTAATTGAAGAGAAAGGTGTAATATTGGTTGAATAACTTATTAAGGAGAAATGTTGGGCATTGATTTGAGCTGTGAAGGAAATGTAAGATTTTATTACAAGAGGGGACATAAAAGCCATGTGACTAGTGTAAGCAATAAATTAAATCTGAAATTCAAGGCATTTTTAGGCTGTTTTATTTGAATACATTAAATATTCTGAACAAAACAGGAGTTTTCTACCGTGAAGTTTCCAGAGATAAATTTCTATTTGAAAAAAATAGTTGTTAACTTACGTAAGTCTCTGTAATTATTTCAAAATCATTTTATTTGTTTCAATTTATAGTCTGAAATGCTTTATTATTTCTAACTAAATACTTAGAATTATTTTTTATTTTGGAGACATATTTAATTCACCTGGTACTTATTGTTCTTCTAGAAAAAAAAATCCTTAATGATTTCAAATTGAATTGTAATTCATAAGGAATTTTATTTCTCAAAAAATCTAAGTTTATCTTAATATTAAGACAGAATAATATCTGGAAAAATTAACAAAAAAAGATAATAATCACAGTTTTCTTTACCTGTCTTTGGTTCCAAGAAAAATTACTCTGACCAGTTGATTGTTTTAGACTTTTAACATGTCTCTCATCTGTGATAATAATTTTTGTGGGGTGTGATACTACTTAAAATTCCAGCCAGTTCCAGCCAAAAGAGTGTAAAAAGACAAACTTTTCCTTATATTTCACCACTCCCATCACCAAACTCAGCATCCCTGTTCTGCCTTCCTTTTCTTCACTGATGTTGTAGCAATTGCTCAGGCCTCTCTTCCATTCCCCAGAAGATGGCCTTTTCTCTTACAGTAAAGAGTAAGAAGTTGAGTAAACCTTAATTTGTTGGGCACCCAGAATCTTTGCTTTTAAAAGAAATTAAAACCTTAAGGGAAGGACAGCACACACTACAGGGGAAGTCAGCACAACTGGACAAAACCGAAGCTAAAAAGTTTTCTGAATACATTCAAACACTTTGAGGGACAGAAGAGCAGCGGTAGGGGTCTGAGGACCGTGCTTTCAGGGGACATCGAGGTCAACTGGCATAACAAAGCTTATTAAGAAAATGTCTTGCATCTTACTTTGGTCAGTGGTGACTGGGGTCTTAAAAGCTTGCAAGCAGCCATCTAAGATGCATCAACTGGTCCAAACCACCTGGAGTAAAGGAGAATGAAGAACACCAAAGACACAAGGAAAGTATTAGCCTAAGAGATAGAAAGGGCCACATAAACCAGAGACTTCATCAGCCTGAGACCAGAAGAACTAGATGGTGCCCAGCTACCACCAATGACCGCCCTGACAAGGAACACAACAGAGAGTCCCAGATGGAGCAGCAGAAAGGTGGGGTGCAGAACTCAAATTCTATTAAGAAGACCAGACTTAATGGTCTGACTTTGAGACTGGAGGAACTCTGGAAAGCATGGCCCCTGGATTCTCTACCAGCCCAGAACTAAAACAATTTCCGAAGCCAAGTCTTCAGACAGGGATTGGACTGGACTGTGGGACAAAAAGTGATACTTGTGAGGAGTGTGCCTCTTAGCTCAAGTAGGTACAAGAGACTAAACAGGCAGCTTCTGTCCGGAGGTAAGATGGAAAGGCAGAGAGGGTTAGAAGCTGGTTGAATGGACATGGGGAATCAGAGGTGGAAAGGAGGAGCACGCTGTCACAGCATGGGGAGAGTAATTAGGGTCACACAACAATGTATGCATGAATTTTTGTATGGGAAATAAATAAAAAAAGAAATTAAAACCTTATGCTTAACACATGAAAACTTCACCTACAAAGCCAGCCTCCATTCCTGGAGTATAGAGGCCTTTTAGAGAGTCATCATCAGAGGCTTATTTTTGTCTCCAAAATCTCATGAAATTAAACCAAAATTCATGAGCTAGAAGGTCAGGCAGGATACATGGATAGGAAGGCATCATATACATATTTCAATGGTAATGCACAACCCGTTTTATTGGTTTGTTTCATGAAATACTCATTATACATAAATGAAACCAAACTCATCGCCATTGAGTTAATTCCAACTCATAGCAACCTTACAGGATATGAATTATATGCGATATATACATAATAACATATATTTTGCATAAATTAGATATACTAGTATGTAATAAAAAAACAAAAACCAAACCCATTGCCATCTAGTCAATCCCAATTCATAGCGACCCTATAGGACAGAGTTAGAACTGCCCCAAAGGGTTCCAAGGAGCAGCTTGGTGGATTTGAATTGCTGAGTTTTGGGTCAGCAGCTGTAGCACTTAACCACTAGGGCTCTAGTATGTAATAAGCATTCAAATAAACAATTTGTTATCTAGCCCATTAAATTATTCTTTTGATGTTAGACTGCACCTCTTTCTATTAGCTAAAATAAATATCAGTGGCAGCTATTTGTGGTGTTGTGGAATTGTGGTGTTGGCAAAGAATATCGAATATACCGTGGACTTCCAGGAGAACAAAACAAATCGGTCTTGGAGAAATAGTACTGGAACGCTCCTTAGAAGCAAGGACGGGGAGAGTTCATCTTGCTTACTCTGGATATGTCATCAGGAAAGATGAATTGCTAGTAAAGGACATCATGTTTGATAAAGTGGGGGGTCAGAGAAAATGAGGGAATCTCTCCATGAGATGAAATAACAAAGCAGCCGAAACAATGAGCTCAAACATATCAAAGATCATGGACATGATAAAGGATCGCACAATATTTTGTTCTATTATACATCAGATTGCCGTGAGCTGGAGCCAACTTGATGACAACCAGCAACAAAAACAAGTCGCCATTAACTTCTACCTTACCATGAATAAGAAAATGAGAAACACACAAACACATAACTAATGAAGATATCTCCTCTTCTCATCGGCTTTGGGGCTATCAGTTCCGCAGTTAAGCTAGATTCTGCCTGTTCTTTGTTAGGCTACCTTAGGAAGCTCAATGAATCTTATGGGTATAATTCTCCAGAGTCCAGATGAATAGCACTAACCATTTGACTTCAACAATAATCAGACTGAAATATACAAACTGTTTTCATGGTTTTCAAACAGTTTTCATGGTATTCTTCAACCAGAAGTGAGGAAATCTGTTACACAATTTCCCCTGAAGGATCCAGATTCATCTGTACATCTGTAGAACCCAGAGGCCCATGGAGATTCACTGAGAGAACAGAATTGTTGGCTATATATCACTGAATTGAAAGTCTATTAATTAAATGTCCCATAAAAAGAACAACAATTATGCTTTTGTAGAGTGCTATCATTTATAAGAAATTGCCATTTGGGTACAATAAAAAAGTACATGAATAATTTATTATCTACAAATTTTAGACACATATATTTTGAATAAAAATTAACTTACACTTTTCAAGCACAAAAGAAAATTTAAATGCATGTGAAACGCAATTTAACCATCTACCAGATCTCTTATTAAAAAAACAGTATATTGAAAACATCACACCCAATAATTTATTATATACTAGCTATGATTTTGTAATTGTATGTCTCAAAGAATAATAAGCAAAATATTTGAAGTAAGCTTGTGAAAAAATTAAAGTACAAACTTTTTTAGTCCTTGTCTTATTTTCATGTAAATTGAGTTATACCGATAGGGCACATAATAAGAAGTGACTAATTGGTACAAGTCAATTTCTTTGCCTATATCTGAGTTAGTTTAGTAAGGTACCACAGTGAAATATTGACCATAGAGAATAACCTAAGGGCAAGGTTACACAACATCTCATTTAAGATCTTCTCCAATTTTCTTGTGACTCCAAATCTGCCTATAATAAAAAGAGGCAGGAAATGTAACCACCTAAAAATCAGCTATTCCTAATTCCAAATTTCAGACTTTTTTTTAACTTCAATATTATTTGAAGGAAAGTTATGTTCTCTTTCTCTCCGCCTCTCCCTTAGCTACAGAATCTGGTAACTTGAAGGGAAAGAACACTTCTGACATACTTGAAAGAAACCTTATTTCGTTGCTTTGAATTTGTGGCATTTGGGGCTGCTTCTGAGAAGAAAATGCTATGTCTCTGTATATAGCATATGGAGCAGAGTGCAGCCAGCAGTGATTTTTCTTACTTTGATAACATTATGTATCTATGCAGAGAATTTTGATTTCCTTCATCATTATTCAGAATATGCTGCAGTCTCTCTGTACACTGAGGACATACACATAGAACGTTTGAGAGAACACTGTATTTTATTGAGAAAGAAAACAAGAAATCTTGAATGGAATGCATTTTATTCTACTTTAAATTGGGACATTATCTTCCTTAGCAAATGTTATGATGCTATGTACTAAGTATCCACCATTATAGGAAACTTTGTCAGTGCCTGATGAAAGGAACTGGACAGAAATTCTATTTCTGTCTGTGGAAAATATAAAGCAAACAACAGTGATATTAAAAAGCATATAAGGAAATGCATTAAGAGTGAACTGTGCAAACCTTGAAATATGATTGACTATATATCTTGATGTTTCATATCCCTTACACAAAATACAGGAGAAAATAAACTTCCATGCTTCTTTAATGTTTTAAACTTTCTCTTCTTTCATACACAAAAAATACTATCATTATCTATTACATTATACTGCATGTTTTAAAGTCTGTATTTTACAAGGATTGTATTGTGTAGAACAAAATTTGCCAAATGTCTCCACATTGTAAGCATATTAAACTAATGTTATATTTTATGTGTAATTCGTCAAAAAATTTCAGTGACTTGGGAAAACAAAGATGTCATTATGATGGCAACAAGTTGTGTTCTGTTCTTCAAAAGAAATCACGAACAAGGAACTTTCTTATTTCCTATGTGTTTATACAATGTCTGAACAGTTCTTGAATTTAATTCCTAAAGAGTAAAGTGGTATGGAATCTTGGGTTTATTTCTGGTCCATAAAAGTATTTTTATTTTTATATTATAAAATGCTGTGATGTCCATTTCTTCAACACTGAATATTTTACAGTTTTGGATCAGCCCATAATCTAATTATTAATGTTATTGAAATAATTATTTGAAATATTTGACAATATCAAGGACTTAAAATTTAAATATTACAACCAGCATAATTATTCTTAATTTCCATTCCATTGTTTTACATTCTCAATTGCCTGTTTTTCATATTTGAGTTTAATGTGCATAGAATTAAGAAGGCACCAAGAGATGGAGTACTTCCTACTTTTAGGGATGGAATTTTATTTGGGAAAATATTTAGCAAGTTGATAACATTATTTCTCCTTATCCTCCTTCAATTTTTCTATTTAAAAAATCACTTCTCTGTGCTGCCACTGACTTTTCTCCTGTATCAGCATATTCCAAATCAAAACTGTAGGGTTTCCAAGAAAAAAGATAACAATCCAGAAAAGTCAGGAAAAATAGTGAAACCAGGGTAATTGAATTAGTTATTATACTAATTAAGTCAAGTAATTGTTGACTACCTGGCCTGCCTGCTATGGAGAATGGTTTACTACCATTAAGTCAATCAATTCTTGTTGCTTCTCAATTTTTAGTGTCCTACACAGATTTTCTCAAGAGAGAAGTAATTTACCTAGAAATCAATCACTGATCTTCATAACTTCCACCATTATGATTATTTATTGCTTATATTAAAAATTAGTTCATTTCTTCTATCTTTGGAATGTCACTGTAATAAGACATACATTTCCTAATCTGCAATTGACATCTTCAGTGGTAACACAGCTTCCATTGCTTTGGAGGAACTGCCTATTATTTCCAGAAGCCTTCCTCCACTCCTTCCACTAAGTAAATTTTCTTTATGTCTTTGGATCTATATTTTAAACCAAATCATCTAAATCATATTTCAAAAATGATAAACACCTTCCCTGGAATTTTTATATTATCTGATAAAAGGAAAAAAATACTAATTTCATTTAGATACAAAGAGGGGAAAAAATAAGACAATAGTGCTCAATATCAGCACATGAAACATTTTTATATAGCTCCTGAAGTACCACGGCTAATGTCTCAGACCTGTACATCTGTCTACTTTTGGGAGTGGATTTCAACTCACTATTGAGAAACAGTTTCTGGTCATTAATTTCTACTTGTTTTTTCTCCCTAATGACTCATGTTATTGTTGTTAACTCTTGTCAAGTTGGCCCCGGCTCATGGCGACCCCATGCGCAAAAGAATAAAACGCTGTCTGGTCTTATATCATCACTATGATCAACTGGGATCAAACTGTACCGTTGCGATCATAAGATTGTCATTGGCTGATTTTTGGAAGTAGGTCTCCAAGCCTTTCTTCTTAGTCTGTTCTCATCTGAAAGCTCCACCAAAACCTGTTCAGCAACACAGAAATATGTAACTACCACTTACAGATGGGTGGTGGCTGCACATTAAGTGCAACAGTCTGGAATTGAAGCCGGGTGTCCGGAATGGAATGCAAGAGTTCTACCACTGAGCCACTAATGCCTCAATGACCCGTATTTGTGATGTATTCCTGTTATTGTTCAAGGGATCAAATAAATTGAAAATACAAAAAAAAATTATTTTAAATTAATTTTGATTTTAACTCAAATATTCTATCTGTAAGAAGAGTAGGTAAAGCAATATTACCATAAACATAGCTTTCTGTAAATTATATATCTCTGTAACAATATCAATACATCTACTTGAGGGAATGCGTATGTATATATGCATATGTATATATTTAAGGACTATATTTGAGGACATTTTAAGAGATTTAAAATTTAATTTCTGATCCACTAAAACTATGTTATAGGTGTATTAGTTGCAATGCTGCAGTTAATATCAATGTAGAATGACAAAATAATAATTGCTCTGTCCCTCTCTCACTCTCAACCACTCACACAGAGTCACATATAGTTTAAGGGCAAAACAAACAAACAAACAAAAACTTACATAGCAGTTGCTTGAAAATCGGGCAGGAAATACAATGAGGAATACTTGAATTTATGAATCATGACAGTGTGACATAGATAATTTACTCTTTTTTGTATGATCTAACTATTTGCTCAGAGACTATTCCATGGCCTTTACCCTCACAAATGATTCTTTCAAAAGGAAAAAATAAGTCATGTATGTAGACAAACTTACATTAGAAATATTTAGAATAACATTGATAATAAATCTGGCCCATTGTTTAATATATTGACTCATAATATCTGCCTTGTGCAGTATCAGTCAATGCCTTTATTTTCATATTTTATTTCACAATTTTATTAACAAAAGTATATTTTACTGGTATGATTAACTCTCAGCTGCAAAGAAGATCAACTATTCTTTTATTCTTTTCCAAATGAAGTTTTAATGCTCTTTTAGGGCATTGCCATAATGGAATAATAGTTATTAACGAGTATGGCTAGGAAATACAATCACATTCATGGTCTAAGTGAGACAAGACCTAGGAGAAATATGAAACAATCTTGATATTGAAAAATGAAGCTTGAAAATAATGATACAAAAGCACAAAAGATGCAAATATGAAACTAACCCTTTACATCAGAAGTAAACGTCTCTAGCATATTTTTTGATATATTTCCACAGTAAATAGATCTGTTTAATGAAATTTATACATTTCCTTGTAATTTTGATTTTTACTGAATTAGATTTTCTAGAACATTCAGTAAGTTTTTCATAAACAAATAATTTCTACTCACAATTATTATTTTTTAATAATTGAATATTTTATTGTATTATATATGTAAAAAAATTTGCAATTTTAACAATATTCACATGGACAGTTCAGTGACATTATGTTCTTTATGCTTTTCAGTCATCACCCTTATTGGTTCCCAGATTACACCATCACCCTTAACAGAAGTTCTGTGTCCCCTAATCAATGAATCCCCCTTTTACCTTCCCTCCCTCCACGCTTGGTAACCATTAGTAACTGCTAATCTCTATGCACCTATTTTAGATATTTCATATAAGTAGAATCATATAACATTTGTCCTTTTGTGACTGACTTATTTCAGTCAGCATAATGTTTTCCAGGTTAGTCCATGTTGTATCATTTTAATTAAGGAAGAGATGATTTCTTACTTTAATTCTATGAAATTCCTGAATGGGCCTAAGAAAGTCTTGGCTATGATTTTTACCAGGTGCATGGCCTGATCCTAAGGGTGGTATGTTTAAGTTTCACCATCCTTCTGGGGCTTTACAGGCATAATGCAGGCAATAGTGGAACTTCCTTCACAGGGTTGCTGAGAAGATTAAGTACACTTGTAAGTGAAAAGCACTTAGAATGATACCTTATAAATATAAACAGTATATGTCAGCTATACTCTGATATATTTATTTGCCTTCAATAAAACAGTGTGGAAATAATATTTGGAAATGCTTCAACATGAATGAGTATCCTAAAAGATTGCTAATGCTCCTTAGCATATATGAAATAATTTCTAGTATATTGCAAAAGACTTCTCCGTGGCTCCTAAACTTATTAACAAATGCATATTAAGATGATTGGAGGGAACTAAGTCCCATTGGCTGATTTTCTCTTTATGATAGTCTTTTCCAAAACATATTTTAAATTCCACAATTTTTTTCTGTAGAAAAAAATCTATTCTCCCATCTAAGCATTGTGAATTTTTCCTCTTTTTTGCAATTTATTCTGTGTTATATATATTTTTATAATTTGTGGTATTATTTATAGAAATAAACAAGTGACAGCAAAAACTGAGAAGATAACACTGTATATATACACAGAGCTATGTTAAGAACCATAAATATTTAAATCATCTTATTGCAGAATAAATTTACAGAGCAAATGACATAATCATCTACAGACACATACTAAAATATTTCTAAATAGTAATCATTCATATCCCAACATTGATTTTTATTTGCCTTAAGAGTTGTCTCTATCACCATACTTGAAGCTTTTGCAGAAATACTTTAAGCATATCTGAAAATACATGACAAAAGAGTGCAGTATAGGAAATTAGCAGCAATACAGGATATACAATTTTAAATGAAGTATTCAGAAAAGATGCAGGTTTTCAAAAGGAGCAGAAATAAAAAAAATACAATGTCAGCCTCAAATGCAACTATTTTTGAAGGGACATATATCAAATATAAAAAAGTAAAACTATTTCTCACTAATAACAATTTGATATTAAGTTGATCAGTCAATGAATATGTGTCAAGCACCTTCTACTTGTAACACTGTGTCAGACTCTGTGGAGGATATCATCACATTGTGGACCATCACATAATTTAAATGTACATTGGGAAACTGAATACTGGCAAATACTAAGGCATGTATTCTCTTCCAAAAAAAATTGTGGTGATATACGAAGATACAGATATAAAATTTGTTCCCATTTATTTGAGACAATTACATGATGCCATGTTGTATCATGATAACAACTTGGGAGAAGAAAGCCACAGGTTTTAAAATGAGCAAATCAGCCAGCAGCTTGGTGGGACTGGATAAGAAAGTTAACTCAATCATGTTGTCGTTATTAGTTGCCACGGAGTTGGCTCCAACTTATGGAGACCTTATGTATAACAGAACTAAACATTGCCCGGTCCCACACCACACTCACCATCATTGACTTAAGTCCACTGCTGTGACTACTTTGTCAATCCATCTCACGGAGCGTTTCCCTCATTTTAGCTGACCTTCCTCTTTACCAAACATGATGTCCTTTTCTAGTGATTGGTTGTTCCTGATGACTTGATCAAAGTAGGCATTGAAAGTGGTGTGAATAAAATAAATAACTTCATGTATGAAGAAATGATTACATATAAGACTGGTGGTAAATGCTAAAATTTTTAAACCTAATATTGTGTCTAAAGAATTGTTATAGTTCCATGAAAAGTTAGAGAACCATCCTGGGTTGTTGTTTCTCTATCCAGCTCAATACTGCACAAGACATAGTGCAGAAAGTGGCAGAAAAGTGGGAAAGAATAGGGGAAGATGAGAACATGATAAATTATTTTATTTATCTGAGGGGAAAGTATAGTATTAGAAATACCCAAAAATTTATGAGAAATATAAATAAAATTATGTAGTTTAATAAATGAATGGTAATCCTGAGCAAGGAGCCCTGGTGGCACAGTGGTTAAGTATTTTGGCTGCTAAATGAAAGGTCAGCAGTTTGAACCCACCACCTGCTCCTTGGAAGAAAGACATAGCAGTCAACTTCCATAAAGATTACAGCATGGAAATTCTATGGGGCAGTTCTACTCTGTCCTATATACGGTCACTATGAGTCAGAATTGACTCAACAGCAACTTTTTTTTTTTTAATTCTGAGCAAAATAAAAATAATGACATGCATGGTTTTTCAAATGAGCAGAAAAAAACATCTTCTCATCAAAAGCAGAAAAGGATAGGAAAAATAAAACATGAAAAATAGTAAATATGCAATTAAATGGCAGAAAATTCCTGCTGTAACAATAATTGTGATAATTTAAATACGCTAAATTCACCAAAAGACACAGACTGAACTAAACGCAACCAGTAACTTAACTAGCAAATATCTAGAAATGCGTTGTATAAAATAGTTTGAGACTTTTACAAGAATTCTTAAAAACTGTTAGATCAAGCACAAAAATAAGCAAAGTAGAATATTTGAATATCACTATTAATAAAGGTGAACTTCTCTCTCCATATATATACACACACATATATACATATACGTAGTATGTGTGTTGTCTATATGTATTGTATATGTGTGTATAGTGTTTGCATATATATTTATGAGTGCAATAACTTTAAACAGGAAAAAAAGTCAATCTCAAAGAAAACGTTTAAAAACAGAGAATTTATTTGTCCACGTACAAACTGTCAATGCATAACCATCAACAACATATACTCAAAATATATAATTGTTTTGCATATTAGTTTAGTATTATATTATGTAACCCTTGAATGTAGGATGAAATCAATAAACAAATTACTCATTTACTTCTAATTACTTATTATAATTTACTTAAACTGTTAAAAAATGAACACATTTTATGTAGGAAGCAGTTAAAGCATTGTGTCAAGGTAATATTATAACTTAAATGCATTTACTGGAAAATAGTAATTCTAAGAACAGATGAATTAAACATGCAACACGTTAACATGGAAACTAAGCAACTGAGAAAACCACTGAAACAAGAGGGAAGGAAATAATAAAGGAAAGAGCAGATATCAAGTATAAACAATTAGAAATCAGAAGTATAAACCTTTGAAGAAAAATAGAAAAAAATCTAGACTAATCAAGAGCAAAAGAGAAAAAGAAGCAAGAAACAGTAGATTTAAATAAAAATGAAACATAAATATTTAAAGCTAATCCATTGGGGTCTCTAAAATGTAAGGTTTATATGAATAAACTGAACAAAAACAGTTAAGAATCACAATTTATATGAAGCGTAGTATTATCATCATCACCATTGTTTAACTAAAAAAATATTATGGCATTGTGCATCTTATTTCTTATTATAAATGTAGCATTAATCATTATAAAAATGTTAAATGATAGGTATGTAAAAATAAAAAGCTCCATGTTATCCCATGCCTCAAAGCCAAACTCAAACCCATTTTTGTCGAGTCAATTCAGACTCACAGTGACCCTATAGGATGGAACAGAACTGCCCTATAAGGTTTCCAAGGAGCAGCTGATGGATTCAAATTACTGACCTTCTGGTTAGCAGCCGAACTCTTAACCACTGTGTCCAACAGTACAGGTTTAATATTCACTCTTGCAGATATTTCTATTTAAAAAAAAATTCTATAATTTTATTTATACTGTGATAGCACTAAGTTACTTCCCTGAAAATTGCATTTTTTAAATTAAACATAGATTTCCTTGCCATTAAATATATAGATATACAGATTAAAGATAAATATAGAGGTAGAGATGTAGATGGATATATAATTCATTTTTAAGTCTCCATAGTATTCTATTTAATAGAAAGGCAAGCATTTATTTAACCAAATTCAATGGATGAACATTGTCACAGGTTGGATCACCCTGAAAACTCTGGGGCATAGATTAGCATGCAAGGTGTTTATTAGAGGGTACTCTTGGAGTCAACAAGGGGTACTGATGGGGCAGTGGCTAAAGTTCTCGGCTGCTGATCAAAATGTCAGTGATTAAAACTCACGATTCACTCCACAGGAAAAAGACACAGCAGTCTGCTTCTGTAAGGATTTATAGTCTTGGAAACTCTATGGGATAATTCTACTCTGTCCCTACAGGATTGCTGTGAGTTAGAATCTCTCGATGGCATGGGTTTGCTTTTGCTTGGAGTCAATGCTTATAGACTGTAGAAGAAGGAGGATTGAGCAGAGGAAGAAGTTGAGTTATGATGTTGTCTTAGGCTGGGTTGTCTAGAGAAGAAAAACAGTGAAGCATATATACATATATATATATATATATATATATATATATAGAAAGAGAGAGAGAGAGATTTATCTCAAGGAAACAGCTTACATGGTTGTAGAGGTTAGCAAGTTCCAAGTCAGTGGGTCAGGCATCAGGCTGGAGGCTTTTCCTGACTCAAGTAGCTGCAGAGGCTGTTGAGCCCAAGATCAACAGGTCAGATGTCAAGCTCCTGGCTCATGGACTGCAGAGGCTTACAAATCCCAAGACTGGCAGGTAAGACAGAAGGTCACCGGCTCAAGTCCTAAGAACTGGAGGTCAGATGATGGTGATCCAGATGCAGGATCCAGAGCAAGTAAGCGAGCTTTGCCAGAACGTCCATATATATGTTGGATATAGGTCACACCCCTGAGGAAACTTCCCTTACAACTGACTGGCTGATAACATCAGATCACATCATAGAGGATGATTACATTATTGCATAACTGCCAAATTACATCATTACATAACTGCGAAACCACTGAGAATTGTGGCCGAGAGAAGTTGACACACAACGTTAACCATCACAGATACAATCCCAGTGAAAATCTCAGCCAAATTCACAGAGATATTTGTAGTACGAATGGCCTTCAGATTTGGTTACAGTTGAGTTTAAGAGTCTGAGCTTTATATCTATACATTTATCAGTCAGTGGATATGGGTTGCCCTTTGAAAGGAAGTGTGGCTTTGATTGGGGCAGTTTTCTTTAACCAAAACAATTCCTAAAAAGATCTGACAGTTGTAGGTCATTATTCCTCAAGGGGAATCTGGGTGGCATATCATAATTTCCACCAGTATACACTCCTCCCCACAACAACTTAGTGTTAGTCTGAGAGAAACTCCACCAAGACAAAAATGGCAACAACCTCAAAGTTATGAAAATCCGTAAGTTTATAGAACCATACAAATATTTATAAATCGTATTCTTTTGATAAGTTAATTCTCTTCAAAAATTATTTTAAAAATGGAGTAACAAACACAAATACTTCAGCTACACTGGGAAAGACATTGTTTTAAAGTCTAACTTTGTGGAATTTGACAACAACTCTCTGAGTATTTACAATAATTTTCAGTAAGAGTCTTCATAAAAAGAGACAAGCATCCTGCATTAAAATAGTGTAGAACAAGGACTGTGAGTCATGTCAATTAATTCATTGAACAAAAATTGACCACCTATTATGAATCAGATACTCTCCTATGTTTTACGGACATGAGAGTGAAAAAAAAAATCAACAAAATCTCATTTTTCTGGAAATTTCTTACCCAGTGGGAAGAGGCAGATGAATATCAGGAAAACTTGGACTAAATAACAAATTCTTGTCTATAACTGAAGAACTACAGTTCCGTAATTACAGCTAGGTTATAGTCATCAACAAGTAATACAGATAAAATAATTTCAAAAAATTATTTTTTTAATGTCAGTTTATCTTTGACAATTATAGTCATGCTTTAAGTGATTTCCTAGTAACCTCATTCCATCACATATATTGAAAGCAGTGGTTTACAGATAAAATTTGTAAGTTTAAAATTCTAATAGAAAGGTTTCAGTACTATTATAGATAGAAATCTGCACTCATTAAAGCTCACGAAAACTTAGAAGTTAAAAATGTTATTCATAATTTGTGGAGTAGCTAATATGATAATGATTAAAGTAAGAGCTGGGTGTGGGCTGTCCCTTAAAAGAATGGTAAGATTAAGGCAAACAAAGGATTCGTTAGATAGCATGGTGATACAGTAAAAACAGAGATTAGTCTGATCCAGGAAATTGATCAGGCTGTATAAATACCTTTTTGAATTTCCTGCAAAATCTCAATAATTTGAATTTTCGTAAGTGACTTCCAAAATATAGTACCTTAATGTATTATGAGCTAATGAGACAAGTGTGATTAATCTAATAAATTAAATTTTATGTCATTGATTTGCTTGAAATTATCATCACCAGTTATAATTCATTGACCGATGAAATATAGGGACAGATGTTGCCCAATTCTAATTTAGGATACAACTACTAAAATGCACACGTGGGAGATTTCTTAGAATATATTTAATTCTGAGTCTGATAGGTTGTTTGTAAATATACCCACAATAATTCTTCCCATCCTTGTATGCATGTACCATTGCAATATGATTTTCTTGTTCTTCTCATCAAGAAGTAAAAATTTTTAATCCCCCACCACTTGAATCTTGTTTGACTTTGTGTTTTAATCAATAAAATGCAATGGGAATGACAATGTGGGAATTGTAAGTGTAGGTCTTATGAAAACTTGCATCATCCCTTATCTTCTTGCCTTTTTACAGTATGGTAGCACCATGTCAGAAAACTTGGGCTATACTGCTGGAAGATGAGACCATACCCAAGCAGTCCCAAGAAAGACGTACTAAATCAAATAGCCACTAGAGACGCTTCAAGAAGGCTGTAGCCACATGAGTAACCTGAGACCAGACTACCAACAGAACTTCCCAGATGAACAAAATCAGAATTGCTGACTAATGGAATCGTGAGAAAATGTATGGTTATTTTAAGCCAGTAGGTTTGGAGTGATCTGTCAAACAGAAACAGATAACTGATACACCAATATGCAAACACTGCCTGAATTAAAACACAGGATTATTAAAATGCATTAACAGTGTTATGTGAATGTGATGGATACAGATGCATTCAAGTATAAATATTTTCCAATGACACCAGATTAAAGTTTTAGACATTTTCATACATTTTTGTTTATGAAAATGTTAAACTTAATGTAATTTGGCTACTATAAATAAAGTAAAAATAGGAATTATGTATACATAAATATATATTCTAGGCATGTTATTTCTAAAAATGTAACAATTAGATATCCATATATATATATGCGCTTGAAGACATTCATAAACCAAAATGTATGTACATGAACTTAAATTTTACTTCTTTAGAAAAGATGATATACATGATTATATAACAGAATTAAATGCAGATACTTGAAAAAAATGACTCATTCAATGCTTAATTCTAAACTAGAGTTATGCGTAAGAAGCCTCTAAATATATTGGTGACATTTTAATTACACTAAAGAATAACAAAGGTTCTAAAATGAGAATGTATACATCTTCCCTGCCTCAATTCACTTCAAATGTATATTCTCTGTACCTTGCATCCACAGATCAAAATCAGCTACAGACAATATTACAGGTTAATGCAAGGCAACGAGTTTCAAACTTTAACAACATCTTAAAATATCATTTTTTAAGTAGGAGATATGTCTGGATGAAGTTTACACAGCTGGGTATCTAGTAAAAATTTTCACCATAGTTCATCAACATCAAAGGAAGAAAATTGCTGTTGTCACTGGGAGAACCTTAAATATACTTTATATAAATATACGAATTAATCAGAACAATAAATGAAATGCCTTTAATCTCACTTTGAAAAATAATTTTGGAAGATGAAACTGTATGACGATATTATACTATTTTAAGAAATTATAATAAACCTGATGCTATCGACTCCATTCCAACTCATAGCAACCCTACAGAACAGAGTAGAACTGCCCAGAGAGTTTCCAGGAAGCGCTTGGTGGATCTGAACTGCTGACCTTTTGGTTAGCAGCCATAGCACTTAACCACTACGCAACCAGGGCTTCCAAATTATAGTACCTCTGTTTTAAAAAAAACAAAACTTTAAAATCAAAGTATCATTATGAAGACTGTATAAATACTACTTATCATATACTGGATACTAGAATATTAGATGGAGCACTGGTGTTGCAGTGGTTAAGAGCTCAGGCTGCTAATCAAAATGCTGGCAGTTCGAATCCACCAGCCGCTCCTTGGAAACTCTGTGCGGTAGTTCTACTCTGTCCTATAGGGTCATTATAAGTCAGAACTGACTCGACGGCAACAGGTTAGTATAATTAGGTGAATATATCTTTTCTTTGTGTGTGTCAAATCTGACAGCAAAATAGATTATACATCAAGATTTTTATATAGATTTAGAAATGACCTCATTACTGATTGATACATATTCTATTTTTGGATAATTTTACATTTATGCTTACTACGGTTCACATTTGAATCTGAAATATTTCAAAATTAAGCTTGTAGCTACCATGCTAGTTATTTTCAAACAGGTCTTAAGTTTTGCTACTATATGGTACAAGCAAGCATCAATTTTTATAGAATCATATAGAATGACAGGTCACATGATAACTGAGGTTGGAGGTTGTCTGTATCAGATAGAGGTGCCCAACTCTGAATTGTATTTCTGGATTAATAGATATCATGTATTAGATATCTAGATATTCATGGCACAGAAACAAAATATAAGACAAATTCAGCCAATAAGAAAAGATGAAACTGAAAATTTAGATAAACTGTAAAAAGAAACAAAGGAAAAGTGTTTGCTGTGAAAACTAACTTTCTATTTATCTATGCTATTCAATTTAGTAGCTTTCAGTTATTTACTCTCAAAATTGTTCTGGTACAGCAGTCCAGGGACAGGGTCCAGAAGGCAGAGGGGGACAGGAAAGCTGGTGATAGGGAACCCAAGGTTGAGTAAGGATAGTGTTGATGTGCTGTGAGGTTGTTAACCACTGTCATAGGGCAACATGTGTACTGTTAAATGAGAAACTGTTTTGTTCTGTAAGCCTTCATCTAAGGTGAGAATAGCTGCACAACTGGAAGAGCGTAGTCGATGTCACTGAGCTGTGCATGTAGAAATGTTTGAAATGGTGTATCTTTGGCTATGTATATTTTCACCAAAAAAAAAAA
>NW_004444109.1:5291181-5321797 GCF_000243295.1 Trichechus manatus latirostris
AAAAAAAAAAAAGGTTGAGAAGGGAGAGGGTTGACATGTTGTGGGGCTGTTAACCAACGTCATAAAACAATATGTGTACTACTGTTTCATGAGAAACTATTTGTTCTGTAAGCCTTCACCTGAAGTACAATAAAAAATTAAAAAAAAATTGTTCTGCTATATGAGCTCAAAAATTGGCAAATTAGTCTCTAAGTCTATCTCCAACTTTCATTATCCTGATAGAATACTACAATTGTCCATAATTAGTGGTACTCATTAAACTAAATCAGTTCTTTCAACTAATTCCACAAATAAACTAATTTAGAAGTGTGTATGCTTTAACACATTATTTTTTTTTAAATTTTCTGTAATTTCAAATTCTCTCTCTCACACACACACAGATGGAAACAGTCATTTCTTTTACAGTACATTAGCCTTCAATTTCCTGGCACATTTAAAATAATATAGCATTATTTTTAAAATTAAATGTCTGAAATAAAAAAAACTAAAATGCATTATATATATTATGCTTAAGTGCAACACAATTGAACACAAGTGCATTTATTACACAACACACACTCAGATATTTGGGACGTTAACACTATAATCCCTACTGCATACAATTTATGTCAGAACAAACATCTGAATAAAATACTGACCAATTCAGTAACATACTTAAGATACACATAATTTATGTAACAGAGGTAGACAGATATGTACAAAGAAAAACAGATTGATAATTTACTCTTATACAAAATTAATAACTATATACCTTTCAATGTGTGGGGAAGATTAAAATCTTTGTGACATTGTTAGGAAAAACAAGTCAAATCTTCATTTTATTACCTATATGTGTAACATCTATATTTATCTATTTTTCTAACTCTATGATGACTCAGTGGTTAAGAGCTATGGCTGCTAAACCAAAGGTCGGCAGTTCGAATCCACCAGCTGCTCCTTGGAAACCCTATGGGGCAGTTCTACTCTCTCCTATAGGGTCACTATGAGTCAGAATCATCTGAATGGCATCGGGTTTTGTTTTTGTTTTTTGTTTTGGTATGGATTTTCGTTAACTGTAAGCAAATCTAATACTGGCTTTTACACTAACGTAAGGTCTACATGGACCTACAGTGACAAAAATGTTTTCATCACTAAAAACATTTTTCAAGGATATATCTAAAATATCTATGTGATTAACATCTGGATGTTTTGCTAAATATTTTAGTTTAACTGATATATGTTCGCTGTGATTTTAATCACTTTAATCCTTTGCAAAATATGTTTACTGAATCATTTCCTTAGTGGCATCCTATGACAAGGCTAAGTAAAAGAAGTGAGAATTATAAATTCCTTATTTAATTAATTATTTAGCATCTCCCCTATGCAACATATTGTAAAGATTAAAAAAAAGGGGTAGAATACAGATATTTAAATTAAGTAGTCTTATTCCTAAAAAAGAAAAAAAATATATATAAATAACGAGAGAGAGAGAGCCAGTAAGCCAATTAAAAAAAAAAATTTGTAGGTAACACTAAAGTATTTAGTACTTTAATACTTTAATATTGTAGAATGTGCTATTTTGCATTGGTTAATACAGCTAGGTGATTGGGACACATTTGAAAGCAAAAGGAAATGCTGTAATAATTACTCCAGAACAACAGCCATAACCTAAGACTATTTTGGGCCAATTGAGAAAATACAGTCACCAGCATAAAAATAAAGTGCAACTGAAGTTCAGAAGTGTCATAAATTACATTTAGTTGAGTATAGAGGTATAGGTTTTTCAAGGGGTTGGAATTTGAGTTGATTCTTAAACAATGGGGATTACCTGGATTTGTAGGAGACAGCAACAAAAATTATTAGAAAAACATAATAAAATAACAATAAGAACAACAACAAGTATTTAAAACAAAGGCTAGGGAAGAGTGAGGCTTCTGGAATAAAGGAGTAATTTCCTTGGCATACCTTCTCCTCAACAAAGCAACAATATAATTGGTGAATTTTTTTTTTTTAAGCAAAAACCATGACCACAATAATTAAAAATCTTTAGAAACTATCCTAAGATAATTTCCAGCACAACTACTAAATCTTGGCAAGAATAGCCAAAGTATGTAATATTTGAGTAACAACCTGACCCATGACGATTCCCCCTACCTGCCAGCTATGTGTTACGGAGAAGCTACCCCAGTTATGGCAAACCTGAAAGATGCGACTCTCTTTTCCCGCTGTCTGTGGCTATGGTTTCTAATAAAGAGAGACTTCTGACATTTTTCTCCTCGCCCCCCGAACCCCATGTTAAAGAAGCTCTATTCCAGGAAGTCACAGAAAAGAAACTGGGTCTTCCTTCTCTCATCCAGTCCCCACTTGTAGAGTGGTAGCTTTACCTCAGTAAGGCTGGTCAAGAACACTGGGGCTTCTAACACCCCCCATCCAAATTCACTTAGAGGGCAAGGTTTCATGCTGGAAGGGGCAAGCCAAGACCAGGTACTGCCAAAACTCTCGTACTCATTCATATCATAGAGAGGGGTGTCGCTCGAGGAAAAGTAGGCCTCCAGCCCCAGCTCTGGAGCACTGGTTGAGGGGCTCTCCCCAAGGGGAAAGGCAGGCCATAAGGACAAATTATAGCTTTTCCTGAGAGGACTGACTTTACTTGGAACAAATGTGGAAAACCTATGTCTACGGCATTGTCAAAAACATACAAGTAATATGATACAGCAGCCAGAAACTTTATAGAGACCTAGGGTAAAAAACAGTCAAGAAGAGGCTTCCTGGGTCAAAGCGGTACAGTAGTCAACTGAAGGAGCTCCCAATGACCAAACTGGAATAATCTGAGCAACAAAATAAACACGGTAATATTGCTATATAAAACAAATAGTCATAGTCCACACTAAAGTAAATAAATGATCTGAATAAATACTTGGGGGAGAGTAGACAAATCTATCATGCAGAAGAATTCAACATAATTTATGTATGCACTCAGTCCTCAAAAGGAGAAGCGTAATTCTCCACTCCTTAAGTTTTGACTGCGCATAGTGACTTCCTTCCAGAGCGTGAAAATGGAGGGAAAAGAGCAACTTTACAGTAGAGAAACCTGATAATCACTAACTCAGCCAGGTGATCGAAGTCAACATCAATAGTAATGTAATATTGATAGCATGTACCCTTAATATGGATATGATGAAAATAATGTTACCTTTGTGGTCTTCTACCTAAAAACACAGAACCCCAGTCTAATAATGAGAAACATATCGAATAAATCACACTTGAGGAACATTCTACAAAATACCTGATCAGTACTCCTTAATACTCTCTAGATCATCAAAAACAGGAAGAATCTGAGAAATTGTCACACCAAAAGGACCCAAGGAGACATGACGACTGAATACAATATGGAATCTTGGATGGGATCCTGGGACAGAAAAAAGGACATTATGTAAAAACTAAGGAGATTTGAATAAAGTGTGGACTTTAGTTAATAATAATATAGCAATACTGTTTTACTAACTGTAACAAATGTGCCATGCTAACATAAGCTCTTGATAATAGGAGAAACTGGGTGTGGGCTATATGGGAACTATGTGAAAATAGCCTCACAATTTTTCTGTAAATCTAAAATTCTTCTAAAACTGAAAGATTATTTTAAAAAAATACTAGTTATATATTAAAAAAAATCAAATAGTCCAATTTTACAGGGATATGTGGCATTTGAAGTTAAGAAAGAAGCTTGTATGAAGTTGGAAAGCACAAATCTATTGGAGTCCGGTAAATTTTGATTCATGGTTACCCCTCGTGTTACGCAGTAGAGCTGAGCTCCACAGTGTTTTTTTTTTGGCTGTGCTCTTTACAAAAGCAGATCACCGGCCCTTTCTTCCACAGTCCTGCCGGGTGGATGATATTTGTTATTCTCCACTAAGAGTTGTTCTTTTAAAAGTAAGTTGATAACTAAGTAAAGCATAAACTGAAGTAATTTCAAGGCACCCAGCCATTATCCCACCTTCTTAAATAATTAACGATAAAAACCCAAAAGAGGTTAATTGATTGTCTAACACCGAGAGCTGGGGTTCAAACCACCAACAGTTTGTAGCTTAGTGCAAACCATTTGCACTACCCAGGGTGCCTCTTTGGAAATCATGTTGTTGCTGGTGTTAGGTGCCTTCTTCTTCTGTACTCTGAAATATTTTGAGTGGTAGTGGTGTGGTCTCTTCTCTGAAAGTGTGGTAGAATTCTCCAGTTAAGCCGTCCGGGCCTGGGCTTTTTTTTTTTTTTTTTGATGGAAGTTTTTTTCTGTTCTGTCTTCAATCTCTTCTCCTATTATAGGCCTGTTCACATCTTCTATCTCAGCTTGTGTTAGTTTATGTTAGGTCTTTCTTCCTGTTATTGATTTCTGCTTTTATGGCATGATGATCAGAGAGAATACTTTGTATTATTTTGATGCTATAGATTTTATTGAGGGTTGCTTTGTGACCTGAGATATGGTCTACTCTGGAGAATGTTCCATGTGCGCTGGCAAAGAATGTATACTTTTCTACTATTGGGTGGAGTGTTCTATATATGTCTATGAGGTCAAAGTGGTTGATTGTGGCCTTTAGATCTTCTGTATCTTTGTTGAATTTCTTTCTAGGTGTTCTGTCCTTTACTGAGAGTGGTGTGTTGAAATCTGCTATTATTTTGGAACTGTTTATCTTTTCAGTGCTGTTAGAGTTTATGTATTTTGGAACCCTGTTGTTGGGTGCATAGATATTTATTAGGGTTATGTCTTCTTGGTGGCTTGTCCCTTTAATCATTATATAATGTCCTTCCTTGTGTTTTCTGGTTGATTTTGCCTTATAGTCTATTTTATCTGAGATTAGTATTGCCACTCCTGCCCTTTTTAGGTTATTGTTTGCTTGATATATTTTTTCCCTCCTTTGATCCTTAATATATTTATGTCTTTGTGTCTAAGATTTGTCTCTTGTAGACCGCATATAGATAAGTTGTGCTTTTTTATTCATTCTGCCACTCTTTGTCTCTTTACAGGTGCATTTAAGCCATTTACATTCAGTGTGATTATGGATAGGTATGCATTTATTGCTGTTATATTGTTGTGCTTTTTTTTCTTTTTTCTTTTTTGTGGTGCTGACATTTTCTTTGTTCCTCTTACTTTACTTTCCTGTGCTGAGTTCCTTTTGTTTGTGGATTTTCTTTTCTTTTGTTATTACAGATTTTGTGTTTACTGAGACTTTGTTTTTCTTATTTTTTATTTTGATGTGTAGATTGGTTAACTTCCTTGTGGTTATCTTGAAATTTACCCGTACCTTTCTAAGTTTGAACCAAACTTTTATTACTTGGTATTGTCTTGACTTTCTTCTCCATTCAAAAGTTCTATACCTACACTGATTATCCCCCCCTTTTATTGTTTTGCAACTGCCATCATTTAGAGATTGACATCTCTGTTTCTGTGTTTTAAGTCTTTTAGCTTTGTTTTATTATTGAGAGTTCTTTACCTAATTTGGTATCTGGCTGATGCTGTCTTATGTCCAAGACTCTGGTTGTTGTCTGATGTTGGTACTCTAACTGAAAGACTCCCTTTAATATTTCTTGTAAATTTGGTTTGGTTTTTAAGAATTATCTTAATTTCTGCTTATCTGGAAATGTCCTAATTTTGCTATTGTATTTGGGAGAGAGTTTTGCAGGATATATTATTCTTGGACGGCAGTGTTTTTCTTTCAAGGTTTTATATATGTCATCCCATTGCCTTCTCGCCTGCATAGCTTCTGCTGAGTAATCAGAACTTAGTTTTACTGTTTCCCCTTTGTAACTGACTTTTCATGTTCTCAAGCTGCTCTCAGGATTCTTTGTCTTTGGTTTTGGCAAGTGTGATTATGATATGTCTTGGTGGCTTTCTTTTGGGGTGTATTCTATATGGGGTTTGTTGAGCTTCTTGAATGGTCAACTTTTAGTCTTTCAACATATTTGGGAAGTTTTCTGCTAGCAAATCTTCAACTACCTTCTCCTGTTTTCTATTTTCTCTTCCTGTTCTGGTACTACGATCACGTGCAATTTTTTGCTCTTGCTTGTGTCCCATGTAATTATTAAGGATTCTTCATTTTTTTCTCTGATTTTTCCTCCAAGTGGCATCTATGAATTTGTCTTTAATCACACTGATTCTATCTTCCATTGTTTCAAACTTGCTGCTAAAATCTTCTATTGAGTTGTCTAATTATGAAATTTTACTGTTTATCTTTTGGATTTCTAGTGGCTGTTTTTGTATTATTTCTAATTATTTATTTTGAAGTATTGTTCTTATATTATTTACCTGAATTCTTCTATTGCTGTTTGGGTTTTCTATGATTTTGTGTATTTTTTTCCTTGGTTTTGTCTGTGTTTTCCTTGATTTCATTCCTAATCTCTTGGAGAGCCCTAAACATTAGTCTTTTGAGTACCATATCAGGTAGCTCCACTGCCTTTTCTTCTACTGGAAGGTCATCTGATTCTTTATTTTGGCCACTAGCTGTAGCCATCTTGTCCTGCTTTTTTATATGTTTTGATATTGTCTGCTGCCTCTGACGCATTAAAGTATTATTTTCTTTCTTTATTGACTGTATGTTTGTTTGTTTTGTCCTGCTTCTGTTTTGTTTTGATATGTCATGTCAGGTGGGCCTGGTCTTCTTGGCTGCTCGCTCATCTGTGTCCACGATAGCTCTCACCACCTTGCCTAGGTGGGCAGGGCAGCAGCAGGCAAGGAAAGACCACTTTGCTGTACACTGGTTTGATGAAGTGAGTGACGGCAGACTGGGGGGTGCTGTCTGCCTCCTGAAGTTGCTCCAGCAGTGTGGGAGTGTTCACAGCCCCTCACCAGATTGGTGTGTGTGTCGGATGACAAGTGACATGGTCTTGCTTCCCACTGTTCAGCAGCTGGTCAAATGGCAGGAGGGGAGAGGCAGTGGGGGCCTGGTGTATCAGCAGGCCTGGGCGCCAAGCATGCTTTAGTCACTTCAGCCCAGGAAGGCCCGTGTGAAGGGGATAGTGTACAGGGCTTGTTGGGGGTTGTGGAGAAAGAATAGAAAGAAAGCAAAAAAGAGAAAGATAAAAAGGGTGGTGCAATGGGGGCCAGTGAGTGGAGGTGGGGCAGACCTGGGGGCCAGTGAGAAGGGAAGGGTAGAGTGTACAGGTTTAGGTGGGAGGGAGATAGAGAATAAATGAAAGAAAAATATGGCAGTGGGGTGGGGACCGTGGGTGAGAGTGGGGCAGACTGAGGGCAGTGGCAGACCAGTGCGTGGTTGGCTTCCTAGATGCTGTCGTGTGGCAGGGTCCAGCTGGAAGTGGGGGATATTGTGTACAGTGTTAAGTGGGAGGGAGAAAGAAAAAGGAGAAAGGGGAAAAAAGAAAAAAAAAAATGTCATGAGAGCCAGGGTGTGTGGGTAGAGTGTTCTCAGGGCAGTGGCAGTCTGGTGGCTCCTGAGTCAGCAGTGTGGCAGGGTCCAGAGACCAGGAGGTGAGGTGGTGTATAGGCCTAAATGAGAGGGAGAAAGAAAAGGAAGGGAATAAAAAAACTGGTGGCATGGTGTGGCTGGTGTATGTGAGTGACGTGACCCGAGGGCTGGCTGGAAGAGGGAAGGGGACTCACAGGACTAGCTAGGAGGAAGAAAGAACAGAAATAATAGAAATTAAAAAAATGGCAGCTTAGCGGGAGCCAGCAGATGAGGACACAGCAGATGCAGGGTGGCTGTGGGCCAGTGGCTCTCAACATGAGGCACTGTAGCATGGCCCAGCAGGAAGGGGGGAAGGTGATGTATGGGGCTGGGTGAGAGGGAGAAAGAAAAGGAAGAAAGGGGAAAAAAAGAAAAGAAAATGTGTGGCAAAGGCCAGTGGATAGGGATGAGGCAGACCTGGGGTGGTTGTATTCTAGTATCAATTTAGCTGAGGTGGTGCAGATATTCTGGTAGGAAGAGGTGGAGGTGGCATACAGGGCTAGGTGGAAGAGAGAAGGAAAAGTAAGAAAGGGGAAACAAATGGTGCAGTGGGTGGGGGCGGGGCGGACCCAGGGTGGTGGCAGGCCAGTGGCTCTCCAGCGAAGGTGACATGCTGTGCCCCAGCAGAAAAGTGTAGAGGTGGGATGTGGGGCTAGGTGGCACGGAGAAAGAAGAAAGAAAATGAAAAAAAAAAAAAGAAAAAAATGCTTCAGCAGGAGCGAGTGGGTGAGGGGAGGGCCGACCTGGGCTAGCAGCAGGCTGGTGACACTATAGCCAAGGTGTGGCCTGGCTGGAAGGGGTGGAGGTGGTGTAGAGGGCAGAAGGATTAGGGTTGGGAAAGTGTGTTTCTCTAGTTACCGGGTGCTGTCTCCTGTTGGGAGCTCCATGAATTTGCCTTCCTGTATTCCCCGTATGGGGTCGTTGCTGGCTGTGCTCTAAGATGACGATGCTGTGCCGTGTTAGTTGGCAAGGGACCTTTTCTTCATGTCTTTCCTTGTTCCCTGTTTTCCTTCAGTTTCTTCTTCCGTTTGGTTTTTGATCTAGTTCTTTATCCTTTCATTTGACGCTTAGGGTTCCAGGATTGACATTTGTATCTGTTTTACTTAGGTTTTGGGGTCTTTGCTGCAGAGGGATGGCATGGTACATTTGTCTACAGTTCTATGTTGGCCCTGCCCTCTATATAAATATTTTTAAAGGGTGTTCTCAGTCAGAGGAAAGGGCTGAACACGCCAAGTTAGCCTGCCTAAGAAAGATCCTATTTTTATTGAAATGTCAGAGAAATGAATTAACTCAATATATTCTGGAGCTTATTAAGGAAATATAAGTGACAGAGAGGAATGTGGCATAAAAAGAGACAGCCATTTAGAAATAAAGTCAATGAAGGCCAGAGTGAAAAAGTAAGAGAAAAGGAAGTAAAATTAATTAATGCAATAGTACTTAAAGGAAAAGAGCAGAGGAATTATGTCTTTTTCAAAGAAGAAAATTTTAAATCCCTGTCTGGCAGAGAGCATGTGGCCCTTGTCTTCAATACTTCAGAGGTTCTTAAGGAATAAATAGGTTTATGAAATGTAAACTTCATCTAGCAAACTATACGCCTTGATTATATGGCTGTATAAGTAAGATAAGTGTAAAGGTCAATAGATTAAATATGTAGTTTAATCAGCAAATTATGTAAATGAGAATAAATAAAATACACCCTACAACTAATGATCAGTAAAGCATGCAATCCCATTAGGCCAAAGTAGGTACATTTAAGAAAGTTAAATGTGCTCATAAATCAGCAAGTTTCAAAAAAAGAAGAAAAAAAAAAAAACTATCAAACTTTAGAATTAGATTCTGTGCTTCACCTTCAGCAGTAAACAGTTGGTGGATTGACCTCTAATCATGGAGGAATTGCTCCTGTAAGATGAGCCCTCTTTCAGATAGTGACTATAAAATGTGGAAAAATTGAAAAAATAGAACAAACAAAAATAACTTAAAGCCATGAAGAACAATCAAAATCAAGGAGAAACTGGAAAAAGTGAAGGTATTAGGTGAGAGTCTTAGTTTTGTTCTGTTTTTTGGTTATTGTTGTTGTATTGGTGTCTTTTTACCTGAGAGAAAAGTGCCAGTTGATACCAAGAGGATCTAAAACATTGGGAGAAACCTACAATTTTATTTGCTTGAAGAACCAGAACACAGAATTCTGAGCACCAAAGGCAACTGGGCAGTGAGAGAGGAACTGCCTTAGAAGACAGAGTCAGGGAACAAGAGCCCAGACTATAAACTGTGCACAAATATATGACTGAACACAGAACATTCTACATGTAGATTCCAAGTAGCCCACCCAAGGGTATAAGAACAGATGTTTCAGTTGCTGAAGTACATGTTCTAAAGCAAAGATAGAGTTCAGAGTGTGAATTCAGACTTCCAACTCTATTTTACTATTCTTATTTTGTCCTTATTTCTAATTTATTTAAATTATACAACAATAATTCTATACAGCACATAGTTTACTCATTGTGTATGCTTAAATACCTCTATGTCTGTATATATCTCTATCTTGTTTCAGGAAAGAAATCTGAAATAACTTCCTCAGAATGAATATGAGAAAGAATCTGAATGAAAAAAAAAATGCTAATGGTTAACTTTTCAGGTGGTGAAGAACAAAGAAATCATAGCTTAAATTTGTAAGTCTAGCGT
The DNA here is from genome assembly GCF_000243295.1 of Trichechus manatus latirostris. NCBI lineage: Eukaryota > Metazoa > Chordata > Mammalia > Sirenia > Trichechidae > Trichechus > Trichechus manatus. Next base: position 5,301,294 of record NW_004444109.1, read on the forward strand.
TATCCAATATTATGTATTTATTATATATTTGTGTTTCTATAAATCTTAACCATCTGTTAACAAAAACATATCAAAATCTTTTGAACTTGAAAAGTAAAGTTTAGCTGGAATATTGTAAGATTGTGTCTAATTCAATACAATGTATATAAGCACACTATTATTTTGTTATCTAGATCTGTATTTATACATAATATACATGAGAGTCAAAGGGATTCTGAGTCACTAGCAATCTGACAAAATCACACATTTCTACGAACAGAAAAAGTTATCCGTATACAATAAAAAGATGTTAAAAAGTTGCTTACTTACTAATGCTGCCTATAGTAATAAAATAGTGGCTAATTGATAATTTTGTATGTATAATATAAATCACATGTTCTTCTCTTTATATATCTGTATATTTGCTTCTTAAATATGTAAAAGTGCTTTTTATTTTTCATCCTTAAATAATGTTTTTTTTAAAGAAAATATAGTCTATTGAAATTAATCACATTGTGATAGTTGCTGTTAGTTGCAGTGGAGTTAGCTCTGACTCATGGCAACCTTACGTGTAACAGACTAAAACACTGCCGGGTCCTGCACCACTTCCATGATCCTTGGTATATTTGAGTCTGTTGTTTTGACTACTTGTCAATCCATCTCATTGAGGTTTTCCCTTGTTTTTTCTGATTCTCTACTTTACCAATCATGATGGCCTTTTCTAACAATTGGTCTTTCCTCATGATGTGTCCAAAATACGTGAGCCAATGTCTTGCCGTCCTTGTTTCTAAGGAACATTCTGGTGACATTTCTTCTAAGTCTGACTGGATTGTAGTAGTAGATTATATTAAATCAGTATCAGTGGTTCTCAACTGGGTGGGCAGGAGGTTCTAGAGACAGTTTTGATTGTCTTAACTGGGGGAAGGCTCTACTGGCATCTATGAGTAGGTGCCAGGGACACTGCTAAACACAGAACAATGCACAGGACAGACATCTAAACCCCAACAAAGAGTTATCTAGTCCAAAAAAGTCAACAGTGCTTAATTTGAGAAACTCTGGCGTATACTAAAATGAATTCGCAATATGTTGCTTCTCATACTTTTTTTTACAACATGAGAAAGAACATTGGTTAGTAGTTCAGCATCCAGCCTCTGAAGATAAACTGCCAGTGAGACAGAAAGAATTCAACTTTTCATACTCTGGACAAGTTACCTAAACTTGATGAACTTCATCTTCCTCCTCTCTAAAATGGGACGATAAAGCAGAACCTATATCATAGTAGGAAGGATTTTCTACTTGAAATAATCTGTAAGTGCTCATTATGGTGAAATGTCCATAAATCCAGAGCTTCTACTGAACTGCAAGTCGACACAGACATCCTATGATTTTGAGGCTTATACAAATTTTTTAACAGTCTTCAGGATATTTTAATTAAATAAATATTTTTCACCTAGATCTAATTAAATATGCTTCAAACTCCTAGCCAGGTAAAATATGCAATTACTACAGTTTCACTCTGGAAGGCTTAGCTATAGAACCCACTAACCTACCTGCAGTGACATGGTAGCTGTTCAAAAATAGATTGAACTTTTGCCTCAGGCTAGAAATGCCAGGCAGTGGTGGTTTTCGATCAACAGCCTGCATGTAACTCTGAGTAATGTCTCTTTAATAACATGTTCTTTTTATGAAATGGCAATGGAACAGTATCAGGAGATCTAAATGAGAGTACTGACAGTGACTCGTCAAGAACATTTGGGTCTCAGAGGAAGGAAGACACAAGTACTATGGGCATCTCTGAGAGCCAGTGAGACAGGCAGTGGGCACAGTGGGACCCATTATGTCCAAAAAAATCACAGTGGAGAAGAGGTTCTGTAGGCAATTTGTGGGTTGGTTACCTAGTCCAGGAACAGGACTGGAAATAAAACTATCAATACCAATTTGAGAAGGAATGCAATTAACCATTCAGTGAGAGCTTGACTGATCTTCCAGAAAGTTTTTTACAATGTGGAAGATCAGAGAAACATGCAAAATATGAGATGAGGGACACAGTTCTCCAAATAAGAAGTTTCTAGTTATTTGAGACAGGCTTCCTCTACACTGTACTTTTTCTTGAATAAATAAAGATTAACATCGAATCCTCACAAATCATATCTTAAAATAATTAGTCGATCTCATAGCATTACTCTTGTGGAACAAGAATTTTGTTTGATTGATTAATAAGGATGTATTTCTAAATTTTTTTTCAAGAATCAGCCACATGTGTGTATGTTGTACGGTGATTCCTTTTCTTCTTGGTACTCTGTGATAGGGACTCTACGTCAGATTTTGAATCTAGGTTCTTCCATTTCCTTGTCGAGACGTTGAAGAAATTACTGTGACTTTGAGTAAGTTTGTCACAGATTCAGCTTTCTTTTATATGCAAAAAAAAGATAATCTAGATTGTGTTTTATTTCACATGATGGTATTTACTGAGTTAGAGTATTTGGAAGATAATAATAAGTATAAAACATGTATGAATACTAACCTGTTGCCATCGAGTCAATTCTAACTCACAGCAACCCTATAGGACAGAGTAGAACTGCCCCATAGGGTTTCCAAAAAACAGCTGGTGGATTCAAACTGCTGACCTTTTGGTTAACAGACTAGCACTTAACCACTGCGCCACCAGGGGCTTCATATGAGTATCAGATGGTGATAAAACTCCTGAACATAATGCTTCCACTGTGACCACTATAACCACTAATAGTGAACACTCAATTTTGAACAGCCACCACATGTAGTGTCTCAAAAAATAATCATTATCAATGACAGGAAAAAAAATTTATATACTATCAACTCTATTTAACATTATAATTAAATTTACAGACTTCAAGTAAATTGTTCAATTTTGCAAAATTAATGTGACATAGTTAAGATTCTAAACACAATCTGCCTGTATCCATAATCTATGATGTTCAACTCCATGATATGAAGATAAGTTTTATTATTAAATGTATAAATGGACACATATTTTATTGAATTCCTATGGAGTGATTACATCAATCAGCAGTTTTCAACTTCCAATCACAGCATCCAACCACAACATCCAAGTGCAACACTGTGGTGGTCATTATTGGTATTGTCAGATATCCTAGGTTCTTCTCCTTCTTTGTTCAAAGTAGAATTGTGCTTCCTGGCCTCTTGGTGGTTCAGTGGGATTAAGTGGCTGTGTCCAAGTAGTTGGGAACACAACCAAAAAATCAAAATATATCATTTCTGGGCTAGTGTATTTAATTGTCATTATAAGGTATCTCCCTGCCCTCACTCCTGCAAAGTATTTTCTTTTTTGTACAGAGTGAAGATTGGCAATGTTCAAAATAGTTGTTTCATAGTGACTACAACAGAAACTCCTACTAACCCTAACTGGAATGTTAGCATGAATTTTTGAAAACAAATCTTTGATTATTTTAAGCCACTGGTATTTTTGGGTTGTGTCCATAGCATCTTTTGATGGATAGGAACACATTCCATTTACATACCCAAGGTCATATAAAATTCAAAAGTACTATCTGAAATAGACTATTACATTTATGATTAATGTCTAAAGACCATCAAAATGATTAATTTTTTTTTAACTTATTAAATAGTTTCATTGTATACCTCTATTTAACCAAGAAGTATAAAAGTCCCTTCTGGATAATTACTTTTCAGTTAATAATAACGATAGTGGAAATGCATTTTATTTTCCATAATTTATAAATAAGGAAATTGGCACATAAAATGTTAACTAATTTCTCAAGCTCTCTTAGCCAGCATAAGGAAAAAGTTGAGCTTCAAAGAACATTTTCTAACTCCCAGTCTTTTATCCTTTCCATAACCCTAATCAGTAGAAACAAACAAAAAAACCCATTGCCCTTGAGTCAATTCCGGCTCATAGTGAACCTACAGGACAGAGTAGAACTGCCCCATAGGATTTCCAAGGAGCGGCTGGTGGATTTGAACTGCCAACTTTTTAGTTAGCAGTCACAAGTCTTAACCACTGTACTACTAGGGCTCCAATCTGTAGAAGTGACTCTGTAAATAATTTTGACTGAAGATGAGAGGATACAAGGCTCAGCAATAGTTTTTTTTTGCTGTTTGAAGATAACACTATTAGCATTTTGCATAACAATTCAAATTAGAATTTCATTTCTCACTTTAAAAAGGCCAACATTATTAGTTTTACTCTTATTATTTTTAGCACCATATTTTTTAAGAGCATATACGGTGAAAAAAAAATTGAATCAGATTATTAAATGGAACAAGGAAATTATCCATACCAAGGAATAGAGTTAATTTTTTAAACCACATTTAATTGTTTAAGTTAAAACTTTGAAAAACCAATCCTCTCAGAAGAAAACGTTGTTTATAACCAAAGTTGTGCCAATTGCTTTATTTTTCAATGTTTTAAAGTTTTCAAAATCATAAAATTAGTTATTAAGTATAATGCACATGCTGTAGTAAAGCAAAACACATTTAACATGTCTAAATACAAAAAAATAGTTTTTAGATATTTTAGTGTATATTCCTCATTTCCAGTATTACATGATTTTAAGTGTCTCTAAATAGAAGGAAATAGCAAGTTTTAAATATAGAAACTTAAATATTTTGACCACTAGTATAAGTTCTTAAATTATTTATCCCAAATTAATTATTCATCTTAATAATAAAAACAGTATGTGTGGGGGTGAATAGCACAGGTTCTATAGCCATATCTCTTGTGGTCAGCCCTTTGTCCTGGGACGTAGCAGCAGTGTAATTTTAGTGAAGTACCTCAACTCTCTGGTTTTCATTTTTCTCATCTCTAAAATGGGAATAATAATAATAACAACAATAATAATCCTGTTCTATAATAGATTTTGAGAATTAAATGAGTTCTTAATAAATGCATTATATTACTAATTTCAGTAGAGCAACTAGAATGAATGTTTAAAATGTATTTCTAATTAATTCATGAGATAATAGCATAAAAATCTGTTGGATATAGACAAGGACACTGTAATTTCAGAATATCAATAAAGCAAAGTGTGATTTTTTTCAATTTAAAAGTGAATCATGTAATGAATAAGAATAAATAGATTTTAGAATACAATATTGATAGATTTTTCTTATTTGTCCTTAAATATAATGCACAGTAGGAGCAAATCATCGTTTAAAGTATTATATATTAAAATATATTTAATGTAATGAAAATCAGTCAAACTTATTTATATTGAACTATTTCACAATTATTTTATTGACAGCTAAATTAAAGCTATCAGAAGTTTGTGACCAGTAGCAAAATAAATGTAACTATAACCTTTACAATTAATCATTAAGATGTTTACAACAAATTAATGAAGTATGTTGTCAATTTATAATATTACAGAAACATCTTGAGATAGGAGAACAGATACCTTACACGACTTTTTCCTTGAATGACATCTGACATTTTCAGGGAAAAAGAAGGTGAAACGTGTCTCCAGAACCAAGGGACAAAACATTTTGCATGGACTGAAAAAGATAAAATCACTTAAATTTACAGCTGGTCAAGGTTAAATCTGAAAAGTCAATTCTCCAAAGAGCTAAACTTAGGTCAATCTAATTTTTTATGTATAAAGTTGGATGGAAAAATTATACAATAAATGATTTTAAACTATTACAAAATCAAAACAGTCTTCCATTCTCCCCCATTAGACCATGCCCTAGAGATTCACTGAAAAGGCAGTGCTTGATGTTGGCATCTTTGGAATGCTGAATGCAGTTCTCAGAATGATTCCTAGAAGAAATCATTTAGAATTTCTGAAATAATTCCAAATGAGATCTTAATAGGTCAGGAAGGAATTAAGATCTTACAGTGTTCATAGATACTGTTTTATTGCATATCTCTGGCTTGGAAAAGTTAGAGAATTGCAGATTCTTGACTTTGAATTACTGTCTCCATGACTGTTTACTCTGGTGTGTTTGAATAAATCACACCTCAACCAAGTCAATGTTTTTCATTTGGATAGAAAGCTCACATCATGGTTTAAAATGAGTCTATTTCCTAACTTCTTCCAAGGAGAATATAATCTATACCATTTTACAGACTTTTAGGCTTTGTGGTGAGTAAGAAGGGAAATCAACAGAATATTTTTAACAGAGGAATACTCTGACTTAAGTTGAGTATCCACTTGGGTGAATGCATCCATTATGTATTGCCTCATGATAAACCAACTCCAAACTCAGTGAGTTAAATCAACAACAATTAATTACTGCTCATAATTCGGAAGGCTGACAGTGCTCAGCTTATCAGTTCTTCTGCTCCACACGGCACAGGGTGAAGTTACTTAAATGATTAAAATGTCTGGGTTTCTGGCTGAGGATGGAATGTCCACCTCTCTCCATGTGGCCTCTAGCACTTGAGTAGTCTGGCCTAGACTTCCTTACAGCATGTGGGCAAGGCTCTAACACAAAGGAAGCAGAATCTGCCATTTTTTATCAGGTGTGTAGACAGAAGCCCCAAAACATCACTTTATTGTATTTTATTGGACATAAGATCAGCCAAGATTCAACCTGTGATATAAGAGTGATATGCATATATAAAAATGAGAAGGCTGTTGGTGACTTTGTTAGAAGACTATCTACAACAGTGAACAAGGACAAACACAGGGAGAGAAGTGTGACCATTATGTGCTTACTTATTTTATTTTCAAAATATTTTTCTGTTAATAACAGACACTAAACATGCAGAAAACACAAGATAACTATGAAGACTATCTGTATTTTCAAAGTAACCTTACCAAATGATGCTGGTTACAAAATAAGACATCTTAACGTTAAAAAAGAAAAAAAATTAAAAGTGTGGAAAAAAGTATAAAGAATAAATTTATCTGTAATCTCATTTAATGATAACCACTGTTAACATTTTTTTATACTGTTCCAAGAATGATTTCATAATGTTTTTCAATTATAGCATTACAATATGATTATAATCAAATATATATAAAATACGATTATTTTCATTTGTACTGCTTTTACCTATAATCATATTTAAGAATTTCAGCTTGTTACATTGACCGCATTAGAAAATATAATGTATGTACAACATTGATATATATGGTGAAGAAATTAGCACTTTTGGGAACCTTTTATGCTTTTCTTGCTAAAACGTCTTCCTATGGAGTTTCCTCAGCTGAATCATTGTTCTATTCCATGTTTAACTTCTTAAAATTTAATTACCATTATTCTGTAATATGCAGATTAGAAACATCGACATTCTGATCTTCAATTTTAATTATGCAATATCTGTAGATTGACACTAAACACTGAAAACCAATAACAGAACTTAAATAATTCTGCAGAAACGTCAATTATTTTGTCAAATAAGAAGCAAATTCAATATTTGAGCACTATTTCTAGGTAGACAGAAAGAAAATAATCCAAGCTGCAAGGTTAAAAGGATTCTCTTTACTTAGTCACTCAAAATCTTGCCACATTTTAATTTGCTTCATTACAGGACAATCTTTTCTTTTATGTATTTTTTGTTCCTTTCCCTATACTTTTCAGAAAATTGTAGATAGGAGAAATACCTGCCTTCATCATAACATTAATATCTTCCACCGTAGAAGTTGTAGCATATTTGAAGTGGAATATAGTTTCTTCTTGAATAAATTTTGCATAGATTGCATTGCCTTCCTCTTCCAATTTGAGCCTTTGCTTTTTTGACCTACTATCCAGCTTTCACCCTGTAATGTCTATTTAGTGCACAGAAAAGTTATATCATTCATTGAACCTCTCATCTTATTTCCTTGGATAATTCTTCCTTTTTCCCCCAGAAAGAGTGTGTACGAAGTAAATGTTCTAATCTCTTATATTATTTAATATATTTTTATCTTAGCATATAAGTTTTTATTATATTGGCTGTCTAAAGACATAGAAATTCAAAACTACTTTTGCCTTAACTTCGTGAGATTTGCACCATTGTTTTATTACTTAGTATTAATATCTAGACTTCTAATTCCAATATGATGTTTTTCCCATGTAAGATTTGTGGAAGTCATTGGACTTCACTAAGAGGGAGGAATCCCTTTATCATGCATACGTATAAAGCAAATAGTTACATGCCAGACACTTAGAAGTACCAATTTAAGCGAGATTCCTTGTCCAAAAGTTGTGAATCTGGATGTACCTATTTTGAGGGTAGAGCTAATTCTATTTGCTGGCATATTGGATATGGTGTGTAAGAGAAAACCATTTTTCAATCTCATGCTTTCTGGCTTGAGCAACTAGAAGAATCTTTTTTCCCTGTATTAAGATAGGGAAAACAAGAATATTAAAAAAAAAAAAAAAGGTTTGAAGGAGAATATAAGGAGTCATTTATTCACTCATTTAGCACATTTTTTTGAGCAGCTACTTGTGGCCTATACATTTTTTTCTAGCCTCAATTTTGTTCATATTGATTTGTCTACTAGACATTCAAGTGGAGTTCAGGAGAGAGGACTTGGTTGAAAATATAAACCTGGGAGTCATCAGCTTACTTATGTATTAGAATCCATTTGTTGAATGTGGTCAAAAAGGACTGAATATAGCTAGAGGAGAGAAGAGGCTTAAGGACAGAGCTCCGGGTAACTCCAATGTTCAGTGGTCAAGGGATGTGTAGGCATCAGCAAGAGACTGATAAGGAGTTGCCTGAGTGGTAGAAAGAAATAAGACACATGTGGGGTCCTGGAAATTAAATATTCTAAGAGAGAAGGTGATCAACTGTCTCAAATGCTATAGGTAAGTCAAGTAAGATGAAGACTAAGAATTGACTATTGGATTTAGCAACGTGGAGGAATTAAGTCCTTGATGAGAACAGTTTTGATTTGGAGTGGAAGTGAAAGCTGTATTTTAGAGAGATCAAAAAAAGAACTCAAGATGAGAAATCAGAGATAGTGTACATAGATAGTAGCCTTGGTGGCATAGTGGTTAAGAGCTCAGCTGCTAACCAGAAGGTTGGGAGTTCGAATCCACCAGCTGCTCCTTGGAAACCCTATGGGGCAGTTCTACTCGGTCCTATAGGGTCACTATGAGTCAGAATCAACTTGACAGCAATGGGTTTTTTTAATTTTTTTTTTTTATGGGTACATAGATAACTATTTCAAGAAAATCTTGCTAGAAAGGAGATTAATACTAGGAAGCATATACTTCAACTCAACAATGTTGTCTAAATCAAGTATTTATAATTCTAGGTGGGTATATATGTATTAGAGTGGGAAACACATTTCTCAGAGTCTGAGATGGTAGTTTCTGAGGAGAATAAAATGCAAATTCATATTTAAAATCTCTTGTGATACAGCTAATTTTAATCCCAAAATAGGAATTAAATAATAATAATAATGATAATGGAGCAAAGTGAACTCCCTCCAGTTAAAAATGACTCTTCTCTCAACTTCAACAAGCTAATCTGAATCATGGAACAATGACTGGGTAGAGCTATGAGCCTATTTCTTGGCAGTAGAGTAAAAGAATTGATTCAATTAAAAAATAAAATAAAAACTGGCAGATAACTTATCTTCCAATATGCATCTGAAACCAAACTGTTGCACAACGGAGACGATTTTGAATACATTTTTCTCCCCAGCTATTATTCAATTCTTGCCTAAATTAACATTTTTCCATACACAAGTGACCCCCAGGATATTTAAAAATTAAAATCCACTAAAGGAGCATCAGCAGCAGATTAAGAACTGATGTAATCTGGAATGAAATATACAGGGAAAATGGTCTTATAGTTCAATTAATAATTGCAAGAAATCACTAATATTTGTTTCACCATGATTTTAGAGTTAATAAGAAGAAAAATAAAAATAAATACATTTACTTAGTTTAGGAACTAAATACAGTATCATAAACATGTAATAAAATTGCAAAACAAAATATAACATATACCATGGCATGATGTTTAAATAGGGTTTTTTCTAATGGTTCTATAAGGCCCCTTCAGACCACCAGAGAGAACACGGGATAAGGTAGTGATTGGATAGGTGTAGTCTTGCAAAGGCCCCCACTTTCATACCAGTTTAGTAAATTTCAATTTAAAATGTGGTTGAAGACATATTTCCATTGCCAAATCAAGTTTAAAAATTACAGATTTGGAGCCAAGACAAAGAAACAAATACGGCATTTACACTATACAAAAACACGTTGCAAGCTTAAAAGATGCAAAGGAACCATTTAGGGCAAAGCCACTAAGGTGAGAACAACCTTTCTTTCTCCTGTTCCAGGAAGAGTAAGAAGGTCAATGGGGCTGGAGCATAGTGAGTGTGGGTGTGGAGATACAGAGATAAAATCTGAGGGGTGTCAATGGCCAGACTGTCATGACATTGTTTATCCTATGCTTACTGGTGGGAAGTCTAGGATTTTTTTCCAAGTGCAAGCAATAGACTTAAGCCTTGGGAATGATATGAAGAGATAGACAGTCAAAAAAAGAGCTCATCTACAGAGAGTAGGAACAATAGACACAGGCAAACAGAGGCTAGTTAGCAGGTTATTCTTTCTCTCACCAGAGAGATGAAAATGACTTGGATTAATGCTATAGAGTTTCTTTCACAGTGTAGGGTGCATACCTTCCTATCATAAGGCAGAGCCCTGGTACTCTGTTCCAGGAAAAATGATGCTATGACAGAGGAGGTGTCCCTTTTTTAAGGAGCGAGAGGAGGTGAAAACCTGGTCACATTTTTAATGGATATGTGAATAAGCGATACAAAGTGAAACGGAGATATCAGACACCACACAGGTGAGGAGAGGACAGGGTAGAATATTCGCTTAGTCTTCAGGGACACTGTGTACTCTGGAAATGAGATGACAGGTCTTCAGGGTCAGGCTTCCTTAGGAGTAACTGGAGAGGTTACACAACTCAAGTGCAAAGATTTCTTTCTGAAATTGAGCTGCATCTTATTGGTGGATTATTATCAGCATTACAAAAATTGAAGAAAAAAAAAACCCTGCAAAAGCTTTATTGTGTTTTGAATACATAAATCTATTAGTTATGAACATCTATCTGGAAATATTTACCTATATGTGAAAGATGAATTTTTTACTGTTTAACAGTGTCCCCATAAATTATGTCTACCTGGAACCTCAGAAAGTGTCCTTATTTAAATGGAGTGTCTTTGCAGATGCATTTAAGACAAAGATCTTTTTTAGGGTGGGCCCTAAATTCAATGACAGCTGTCCTTAAACTGGAAAAAAGAAAAGACACAGAGAAGAAGGTGACATGAAGATGGAGGTACAGACTGAAGTGATGTGTGTATACATCAAGGAACGCCATGGCCATGGAATTTCTACAAGCCAAGGAACTCCACCAGAAATTAAGAGAAAGGAGCTAAACAAATTCTCCCTCAAAGCCTCCAAAAGGAACCAACCTTGTCACACCATGATTTTGAACTGCTGGCCTCCAGAACTGTGAGACAGTAAATTTCTGTTATCGGTTTATGGTAATTTATTATGGCAGCTATAGGAAATTAATATTTTCCACTACCAAATTCTCCTTTCTCCTACCAAATTCAACACTCTCCTGCCCACCCAGCATCAACATTTGCTCTGAACAGCAACAGAAGTATTCTAACAAATTATACCCAGAAGTGGCTAGGGGAAGATGACGACAACAATCACCAACATTGCTCATTCATTTGCTCCCTTTGCAAAATTTATCAAGAAATATTATCCCTGGCATTTGTTTTTTTTTTCCCATTGCTGACAGTTGAGTAAATTCACCTCAGGTACTCATTTTGTCATCCTTTCTAACCTTCTCATTATTTCTCTATCTTGCCCTCAGGATAATAATGAGCTAAAAACTTACTTAATTGTCTGATAAGTGTAAGAGCAGTGCAAGCATGAGCTGTATGCTCAGGGAAATGAAAACCTACAAACTGTCAAGTAAAGCTGAACATAATAATCAACCTGTAAAATTTTTGTTAGTTCAGAGCTTTTTCAAAATGTTCTCTAAAACATCCGTCTACTTCCTCTTCTTAAAAATAACTTGTTTTTACTCAAATATTAGCATTCAAGAGCCACACAATAAAATGTGTATCTGCTTTCATTTAATATATTCATCTTGTTCTGGAGATAACTGAAGGCAGCTAATCAAAGGAGCCTTGGTGGAACAGTAGTTAAGTGCTCGATTGCTAACCAAAAAGTTGGTAGTTCAAACCCACTAACTGCTCTGTGCGAGAAAAATGTGGCAGTCTGCTTCAGTGAAGATTACAGCCCTGGAAATCCTGTAGGGCAGTTCTACTCCGTCCTCTAGGGTTGTATAGGTAGGAATTGAAATGACAGCAATGGTCTTGGTTATTTTGGTTTTAATCATTACCCCTTACTGAAACAACTATATTTTTATAGTCTTATTTACTATACTAAAAAGCACAAATACATATTTTAGGTGTATAGTTACTTACTTTGCAAAACCAACCTTCATTTATAATATGATTCCCTTGGAAAAATTCATACAGAGTTGCACAAAACTAACATAATAATGTGTCTTTTATTTTTAGTATTCTCTGTCATTCTACTTTTATTCTCCTTTTCTGTATGTTCAATATAGAAAATTATTATACCTCATGTTTGGTCTCTTAGTGATACAATTTTCCATAAGACAGTGGGGGCTTAATCTCACAGTAGAAGAACAGAGCAACAAATGTTTCAACACTCCACACTGAGTAAAAGGACAGCTTAACCCTGTGTAGAAAATCATGGATGGAGAGTTTGAACTATGGTTAAGCCTAGAGTTCTCAGGGATCATAGGAAGAGACTCACTGAATACAAATATAGAGAAATGATAAGTATATGCAGAGACAATCCACCCTTTTAATCATTTGTCAGTCAGATTTCCCATTGTTTCAATTAACTGCTGGGAGTAAGTCAGTATTTTCAGAAGAACATCCATTTCTTCCATACTTTGTCATAATTTTTAAAATTATGGACCAGTGCTTTAGTAATTACAATGAGATTTCTGTGGTTGCTGTTCCTCTCAGAGAATAACAACAACAACAGAAACCCAAACCCACTGCCATCAAGTCAATTCCAACTCATACAGATTCTATAGGACAGAGTAGAACTGCTCCATATTGTTTCCAAGGCTGTAATCTTTATGGAAGCTGACTGCCACATCTTTCTCCTTCAGACAGACTGGTGCGTTAGAAGTGTTAAACTTTCAGTTAGCAGCCAAGCGCTTTAACCACTGTTCCACCAGGGCTCCCCAAGAATAATAGACACTAAGATTATATTTAAAAATACCTCTTACATGAATCATTTTCTTATAGGTAGATAATACATACTATAAAATATCCATAAGGTGTGAAATAATTACATAAAATAAATAAGCTCATTGAAAAAATATTGTCATCAATTTACACTGGGCAATATTTAAGTCATTAATTAAATAGAGGTTAACTTACTCATCAAGCATCTTTGGAACAGGCTCTATACATATTTTATAGTTCAGCATCATATTTAATCCCACCAATAATTCCAGGGGCACATATTAATGACCTCATATTTTAAATAAGAAATTTGTGGCTAAATGAAACTTATTCCAGGTCACAGAGCAACTAATTTATGAGATAGTATTCAAATTCAGAATTATGTGAATCAAAAAAAGTTTACTGTTGTATCTCCGTATGACACTGCTTATTAGATCTGTGCGATTTCTGAAGGGAGGCTGCCACGACATTATTTTAAAGGTGACAGCTTTAAATAATTCATATATATGCATATATGCACACAGATATGAATTATTTCAGGGCTATGAGTATAAGTAAACTGCATATTTCTAACACTAATATTAGAAATTACCATTATTTTTATAATGTTTAAGATGCATATGATGATGAAAATTCTTTGAATGATAAAGTGTTTAACTGTACTATACTCTTCATGCGGATAGTATCTGAATGCCCTACACAATAACAGGCAATAAGTCAAAAGCATGATAATAATATATGTTTAAAATATTATATTAGAATATTTACATTTACTCCAAACTCAAACCAAACCCACTGCTGTCAAGTCAATTCCAACTCATAGCGACTTTCAGGACATAGTAGAACTGCCCCATAAGGTTGCTTTAACCACTGCACCACCAGGGCTCCTTTTACATTGACTCCCTTCATGTAATTAGTGACAATTTATTTATATAAACAAATCATCATCAATATCTTGTCACAGGAAAATATACTAACACTTCTGGCATGTAACCTCTGTTCCAAGGACAATAATTTGGTGGCTTAATTTTCTTGGTCACTGTTTTCTAACCCTTTTTCTCTTGGCACATTGTAGAATAAAGTGAGCATAATTGATTAATTGGCCCCAGAAAACCATTTGTAAATAAAAAGGTTGTATCTAGATAATTAATTTGACAGCAAAGCCCATTTTGCATAGAGTGAGAATAATTTCCTCCTCTTCTTTCTCAAATGATTTGACAGAGACTGGCAGAAGAACAATGGGATAGACCCGAAAATTATCCCATTTTTCTCTACCTCATACGCAAACACTTGAGAAGCCTATTTAAAATCTCCACCTAAGGATAGAAACAATGTCAACTGAAATGAATGGGAACACTGAGATCTTTACTTAAAAAAAATTAAGAATCTGTCAGAGGTAATTTCGATAGTTCTCTCTGAAAAGAGTTGCTTAGAATGTGATGTTATTTCCCCACAGTAGGAAAAGGAGAGGCCCAAAGGCTGCATCAAAGAATCATAGAGCACATGCAAAGTATGGGCAATGCCACCATCTAGCTCTTCCCAAAAGGTCCCTTGCTGGCACAAATGGTTTGTGCTCAACTGCTAATCTAAAGGTTGGAGGTTTGAACCCAACCAGTGGCACAGCAGAAGAAAAGGCCTGGCAATCTGCTTCTGTTAAGATTACAGCCAAGAAAACTACAGAGCGGTTCTTCTCTGTAACACATGGGGTCACAACGAGTTGGAACTGAATTAAGGGCAAGTAATAACAACCACAAAAACAGCTCCTTCCATAGCCTCTAACAAAGCTCTACTGAAGCCTTGTCATCCCAGAAGAGTGGCAGACAGACCAAGCTTGCAGTGGAGAAGCCGGGTCATCAGCAGGTTGTCTGCTCCAGAGAGCTACGTCCTGATGGGACACTGATGAGAGCTGGCAGGAGAAAGCAGCAGTCAGTGTAGATAAGCAGATTAGGATGGCTTGGCATAGAATAATTACCAAAGATGTGTTAAACACTCCTCTTCATTTTCTTCACAGTTCTGTGCAGTCCAACAGAATTAACATGCCAATATTAAGCAAGATAATCTAGTTTCAGAAATACCTAATTTACAACTAGCCTGTGGGAGAATCTGCCTTAACACCTCACTCAATCCTTCACCTTTTCTTATAGGTATTATTATTACCATCTACACAGGAGAGAAACTGCAGCACCAGGAGGTGCCATGCTCAATTAATAAACAAAATTAAATCCAGACTCTACAGCCTGTCTTGTAAAATATCATGTAAATAATTCCAGTTTCTCCCCAACTGACAACTTCTCCCTCTACCTCAGCCCCGAATTTTCATGTTCTAGTAAGACTAATAGCTACATGTATAGGGAGTCAGAGTTGTATAAAATAGCTCTCTTCTTCCTACTAGGTCCCAAGAAGGATCTTAACTCCTTTGATGTGATTTCTCAGATAGTTTCCCAAATGCCATTTGAGAAATTTGCCTTCCCTGTAAGAATAATAGCTAAGAGCTGGAACATCTGAAATTTGTCAGGTGCTGTTTTAAGTTATATTTTAATTCATGGAAACTAGGAAAAGTCTTATTATTATGCCTATATTACAGATGAGAAAACTGAGGCAGAGGTGAGCATGTCCAAAGGCACATAAAGAGTAAATGGGGCACCTAGGATACAAAACCAGGTTGTTCAGGACCTGAAGTCCATGATCTTACTCACTATCCCATGCTAATCTTATGTTGGTCTTTGACAGTGTGCACAGATTTTGCCAGTGTTGAGAGGCTCTTCACTACTCAACTGGTGCTGAACCTGCCCATGTGAGTATATACTAAATTGATTCCAAAGTGATCACACTAACTGCATAGTCAGTTCCCAAAATTTAAATTTAGACAAAAATTTTCCTTCAAAAGTTTGTTTATGGAGGTGGTGCCAAGATGGCGGAGTAGTCAGACGCTTCCTGTGGTCCCTCTTACAGCAAAGACCCAAAAAAACAAGTGAATTGATCATAAATGACAATTTAGGAGCCCTGAACATCAAAGACAAAAGTTGAGGAATCGGATTTACTGGCAGGGCAGGGAGAGACAATTCAGAAGCAGTGAGGAGGTGCCAGACCTGACCCACCCGACACCAGCATTTTGCAGACTGGATCGGCTGGACTGCGGTGAGGCAAGCAGTGGTGCTCAAGATGTTTTCCACGTCGGGAGAGATCAAACGGCAGAGAATCTGCTCAAGCCTCTAGTACCAGCGAGAGGTGGCACTCAATCGGCAAAAAATAAGAACATGCGTCTAACCTGCCGTGTGGATTAAAAAAAAAAAAACAAAAAAAACTGTCTTTGGGAACTACGTCTCTCCCATTTACCTGCTTCTTCCTCCTCTGCTTCAGGTCCCTGTCCAGCTTCATTGACTGCTGCACCCTCTGGACTGGAAGTAGGACCCGTCATGCACCCTGAGTCTTTATCCCGGACTTGGAGAGGGAACAAATTAACAAACAGGAAAAAATAATCTACCAGCTCCACTAAGCTGGGAACTCAGAGCAGGCAAAGCCCCTTTGCCTAGGCACATGCACAAGTGATCCATGGACTTCAAATGCCTTTCACCCCTGCATAGACAGCGCAGACCATCATTAGCACAGTATAACAAGGTATATACCTGAAGCCTATTTTCATCTGTATCAGCTATAAGGGGTACTGGCAGATACATGACATTTGACACCACTCTGCCCATTAAGCAGGGTCCTCACCTACCCACATCAGGGGCCTCAGGACTGGTGGCTCCACCCATTCCACTGACCTACCAGCAACACAGGTCCAAGAATAAGTGGTGCCTCCCAGTCCTTATAGCCAACAGTACCGGGTGCCCATAGTCTGGCTGCAAAACCCGCCTAACTACGCAGTTGAGGGCACAGGGACTGCCTTCCACCCAGACACTCAGGGGCTGCAATCAGCCTCCTGCCTTATTCAGTGCATGACCCCCTACTACAGAGAGATATCTGTGCCTACTCCAATCACCCCAGCCCATCTAGGACTGTAGATGAGAACTTGCATCACACACTTGGTGACCAATGCCCTGGACACCTCAGCTGAATCCACATAAGAAAAGAAAATGGACTCCTAGGCTTACATACCTAGTAACAGTTCTAACCACCTGGTGACAGGACGTGACAGCTTCAAAGATGCCAATAATCAAACTAGATCACAGGAGCAGCCTATTTGGGCATATCAAAACAAAACAAAACAAGATGCTAGGACACAGTAGGCAAACATAAAACAAATAAATACAACTTATTGATGGCTCAGAGACAACAGTAAATATCAAATCACATAGAGACAGACCATGATGGCTTCAGCAAGCGACCAAACAAAGATTCAAGAAACCTTCCAGAGGAAGAGAAATTCTTGGAATTACTGGAGATAGAGTTCAAAAGATTAATATACAGAGCTCTTCAAGATCTCAGGAAAGAGATCAGGCAAAATGTATAGCAATCCAAGGAACACACAGAAAAGCAATAGAGGAACTTAAGAAGGTTATACGACAGCATACTGACAAATTTAACAGGCTGCAAGAATCCATAGAGAGACAGCAAACAGAAATCCAAAAAATTAACAAAAAAATTTCAGAATTAGACAACTCAATAGAAAGTCATAGGAGCAGAA
Organism: Trichechus manatus latirostris; assembly: GCF_000243295.1. Lineage (NCBI taxonomy): Eukaryota > Metazoa > Chordata > Mammalia > Sirenia > Trichechidae > Trichechus > Trichechus manatus. Next base: position 5,319,123 of record NW_004444109.1, read on the forward strand.
TTGAGGCAATGGAAGTCAGAATTAGTGAGATTGAACATAAAGCACTTGACGCCAACTAACTCGAGAAAAAAATAGATAAAAGAATCAAAAAAAAAAAAAAAAGAAGAAGAAGAAACCCTAAGAATTACATGGGACTCTATCAAGAAGAATAACCTATGAGTAACTGGAGTACCAGAACATGGAGTGATAGCAGAAGAAAATACACAGAGAATTGTTGAAGATCTGTTGGATTGGATATCATGAAAAAATGAGAAGATATCTGTCTAGAAAGCTCAACACACCCCACACAAGATAGATCCCAAAAGAAAGTCACCAAGACACATTACAATAAAACTTGCCAAAACCAAAAAAAAAGAGAGAATTTTAAGAGTGGCTAAGGGGAAATGAAAAGTCATCTACAAAGGAGAGTCAATAAGAATAAGCTCTGACTACTCAACAAAAACCACACAGACAAGAAGGCAATGGGATGACATGTATAAATCCTTGACATAAAAAAATAAAAGAACTGTTAGTAAATAATTATATATCCAGCAAAACTGTCTCTCAAATATCATGGTGAATTAGGGCATTTCCACATAAACAGAAGTTTAGGAAATTTGCAAAAACCAAACCAAAATTACAAGAAATACTAAAGGCAGTCCTCCGGTTAGAAAATCAATAACATCAGATAACAACCCAAGACTAGAACACAAGATAGAACAAGCAGAAATCAACCCAGATACGGAAGTCACACAAATAAATGAAAACTAAAACACTGAAAATAGGGAAACAGAGATGTCAATACGTAAATGATGACAACATTAAAACAAAAAAGACAGAATGAATAATGTAGTCATAAATCTTTCATATGGAGAGGAAGTCAAGGCAATATCAAGAAAGAAAAGATTGGTTTAAACTTAGAAAAATAGAGGTAAATATTAAGGTAACCACAAAGGAAACTAACAATCTTACACATCAAAATAAAAAACAAGAAAAACATAAAAACACAGCAAATACAAAATCAACAACAACGGAACAAATGAAAAGAAAATACATAAAGAGAAGCAACTCAGGACAGAAAATCAAGCAAAAGAAAGAAACTGTAAACAATACAAAAAATAATATAAAAATGACAGCACTAAACTCATACTTATCAATAATTGTGCTAAATGTAAATGGACTAAATGGACCAAAGAGACAGAGAGTGGAATAATGGATAAAAAAAAACACAATCTGTCTATATGCTGCCTACAAGAGACATTAAGACTTAAAGACACAAACAAACTAAAACTCAAAGGATTGAAAAAAATATATCAAACAACACTCGAAAAATAACTGGAGTGGCAATCTTAATCTCTGAAAAAATAGACTTTAAAGCAAAATCCACCACAAAAGATAAGGAAGGACAGTATATAATGATTAAAGTGTCAATATTCCAGGAGGACATAACCATAATAAATATTTATGCACCCAAAAACAAGGTTCCAAAATACATAAAACAAACTCTAAAAACATTGAAAAGAGAGGTCGACAACTTCACAATAATAGTAGGAGATTTTAACACACCATTTTCAGTGAAGGACACAACATCTAGAAAGAAGCTCAATAAACACACAAAAGATCTAAATGTCATAATCAACCAACTTGACCTAATAGACATATACAGAACACTTCACCCAACAGCAGCCAAGTATATTTTCTTTTCCAAAGCACATGGAACATTCCATAGAATACACCACATATTAGGCCATAAAGAAAGCCTTAAAATAATCCAAAGAATAAAATTATTACAAAGCATCTTTTCTGACTATAAAGCCATAAAAGTGGAAATCAATAACAGAAAAAGCAAGGAAAAAAAAAATCAAACACATGGAAACTGAACAACACCTTGCTCAAAAACTACTGGGTTATAGACAAAATTAAGGATGGAATAAAAAAATTCACAGAATCAAATGGGAATGAAAACATATCCTACCAGAACCTTTAGGACACAGCAAAAGCAGCACTCAAAGATCAATTTATAGCAATAAATACACACAACCAAAAAGAAGAAAGGGCTAAAATCAAAACATTAAGCCTACAACTCGAATGAATAGAAAGAGAGCAGCAAAAGAAGTCCTTGAGCACCAGAAGAAAGCAAATAATAAAAATTAGAGCAGAATTAAATGAAATAGAGAACATAAAAACAATTGAAAGAGTTAACAAGACCAAAAGCTTGTTCTTTGAAAGATCAACAGAATCAATAAACTTTTGGCCAAACTGACAAAAGAAAAACAGAACAGGAAGCAAATAACCCAAATAGGAAATGAGATGGGTGATATCACAACAGACTCAACTGAAATTAAGAATCATAACAGAATATTATGAAAAACTGTACTCTAACAAATTTGAAAACCTAGAGGAAATAGACAAATTTCTAGAAACTCACTACATATCTAAACTAACACAAACAGACGTAGAACAACTAAAGAAACCTGTAACAAATGAAGAGATTAAAAACGTAATTAAAAACCTCCCAACAAAAAAGCAGCCCTGGTCCCGAAGGCTTCACTGGAGAATTCTGCCACACTTCCAGAGAAGAGTTAAGACCACGACTAAAGGGATTTCAGAGTATAGAAACACATAGAATACTCCCAAACTCATTCTACGAAGCCAGCATAACCCTGATACTAAAACCAGGTAAAGACACTACAAAA
>NW_004444109.1:5321897-5343067 GCF_000243295.1 Trichechus manatus latirostris
CCAAGAATTCAAAAACATATCAAAAAAATAATACACCATGACCAAGTGGAATTCATATCAGGTATGCAGGGATAGTTCAACATTAGAAAAACAATCAATGTAATCCATCACCTAAATAAAACAAAAGGTAAGAACCACATGATCTTATCAATTGATGCAGAAAAGGCATTTTACAAAGTCCAACACCCATTCATGATTAAAACTCTCATCAAAATAAGAATAGAAGACAAATTCCTCAACATAATTAAAGGCATTTATACAAATCCAACAGCCGACATCATCCTAAATGGAGAGAGTTTGAAAGCATTCCCCTCAAGAACAGGAACCACACAAGGATGTCCTTTATCACTACTCTTATTCAACATTGTGCTGGAGGTCTTTGAAAGAGCAAAAAGGCAAAAAAAAGAAATAAAGGGCATCCAAATTGGTAAGAAAGAATTAAAATTATCCCTATTTACTGATGATAGTACCTTACACACAGAAACCCCAAAGAATCCACAAGAGAACTACTGGAACTATTAGAAGATTTCAGCAAAGTATCAGGATACAAGATAAACACACACAAATCAATTGGATTCCTCTACACCAACAAAGAGAACTTCAAAGAGGAAATCACCAAATCAACACCATTACAATAGATAGCCCCTAAGAAGATAAAATACTTAGTAATAAATCTAACCAGAGACATAAAAGACCTATACAAAGAGAACTACAAGATACTACTGCAAGAAACCAAGAGAGACCTGCATAAGTGAAAAAATATACCTTGCTCTTGGATAGGAAGGATCAACTTTGTGAAAATGTATCTTCTACTGAAAGTAATATACAGATACAATGCAATCCTGATCTAAATTCCAACATTTTCTAAAAAAGTGGAGAAACAAATCAGCAACTTCATACGGAAAGGGATGAGGCCCTGGAAAAGTTATGCATTACTGAAGAAGAATTGAGAATTCAGCCATAAATTCATCCACTGATGAGAAACGGATATTTGACAAAGGCCCAAAGTCTGTTAACTGGGGAAAAGACAGTCTCTTTAACAAATGGTGCTGGCATAACTGGATAGCCATCTGCAAAAAAATGAAACAAGATCCATACCTCACACCATGCACAAAAACTAACTCAAAATGGGTCAAATGTAAAAACTAAAATGATAAAGATCATGGAAGAAAAAATAGGGACAACGCTAGGAGCCCTAATACATGGCATAAACAGAATACAGACCATAAATAACAATGCACAAACACCAGAAGACAAACTAGATAACTGGGAGCTCCTAAAAATCAAACACTTATGCTCTTCAAAAGACTTCACCAAAAGAGTAAAAAGACAACCTACAGACTGGAAAAGATTTTGGGCTATGACAAATCTGATCAGGGTCTAATCTCTAAAATATACAAGATACTGCAAAACTTCAACAACAAAAAGACAATCAGTTGAATTACAAAATGGGTAAAGGATATGAACAGGCACTTCACCAAAAAAGACATTCACGTGGCTAACAGATACATGAGAAAATGCTCATGATCATTAGCCATTAGAGAACTTCAAATCAAAACTACAATGAGATACCATCTCACCCTAAGAAAGCTAGCATTAATCCAAAAAACACAAAATAAATGTTGGAGAGGTTGTGGAGAGACTGGAACACTTATACACTGCTGGTGGGAATGTAAAATGGTACAACCAATTTGGAAATAGATTTGGCACTTCCTTAAAAAGCTAGAAATAGAAGTACTATACGATCCAGCACTCCTTGGAATATTCCCTGGAGAAATAAGATATATGCACACCCATGTTCATTGCAGTACTGTTCACAATAGCAAAAAGATGGAAACAATCTAGATGCCCATCAATGGAAGAATGGATAAGCAAATTGTTGTATATTCACACAATGGAATATTACGCAATGATAAAGAGCAATGATGACTCCGTGAAACATAACATGGAGGAATGTGGAGGGCATTATGCTGAGTGAATTTAGTGAATCACAGGAGAAAAAATATTGTATAAGACCACTATTATAAGAACTCAAAAAAAGGTTTAAACACAGAAGAAAACATTCTTTGACGGTTACAAGCGTGGGGAGGGAGGGTGAGGGCTATTTAGTAACTAGATAGTAGATAAGAATTATCTTAGGTGAAGGAAAAGACAGCACACACTACAGGGGAAGTCAGCACAACTGGACTAAACCAAAGCTAAGACTAAACCAAGAAGGCCAGAAGTCCAAATTCAAGGTGTAAGCAGGGCCGTACTACATCCAGAGGCTCTAAGGGAGAATCCTTCTTTGCCTCTTCCAGATTATGGTGGCTCCTGGAATTCCTTGGCTGCATGAGACCAAACTGTGTCTTCACTGGCTTTCTCCTCCGTGTGTCTCACATCTCCCATTGTCTTTCTTGGAAAAGGGCAAGTGCCACTGGGTATAGGGTTCACCCTAAATGCTGGACGATCCTTAACATATATCTGCAAAGTTCCTTCATTCAAATAAATTCTCATTAACGGGTTCCAGGGGTTAAAACTTGAACATATATTTTGGGAGGCCACTATTCAGGCCACCATACTCATCTTGATTTTTTTTTTCATAGCACGTATTATTTTCTATTACATGTTATAATTTACTTATTAATTAGATTTATTGTTTGTCTCCACTTGATAGAATGTAAAATTCATAAGAATCTTAATTTTTTATACTGAAAGATCAGAAGTTTCTAGAATAAAATGCTTATTCATACATTCTTAGAAAATGTGTTTTAAGGATAGGATCAAAATACAGGTATGCAACCTCTCACTGAAAATCTGTTCTTGGGGCTAATTTTCTTTTTTCTAAAGTTTTTCACATATTCATCATCTAAACCTATAAGTCTCACCATTGAGAATTACAAAGTTTCTATTATGCTTGTGTCTTCCCAGTAAAAACCTAGATACCAGTGAGCTTTCAGTCATGGAACATGACTTGAAGCTAAGATTATACAGAATATTTAGAAATTTTCTAAGACAGGGCCACCATGTTTATAGATTCTACAAATATTATTCAGCACCTGCTGTGTATTAACTCATGTGCCCAGTTCTAGGGCAAGTCAGAGAATACATGAAGAACCTGTCATCAGTGTATCATACTTCGTTGGAGACACAAACAGAATATTTCAAAGCATTTTGATAAGTATCTTGACTACTGATCAACAACCCTGGAACCCTAGCTGGCAGCTTGGAAAAGCTTTGATTCTCCCACTGCTAGGAATGTTCCTTATTCTAACATGGAGATAATGAACTAAGAGACTCAGAACTAAGGCTATCTCTTGTCTTTACATACACATAATGATAGCTCTAGAGTTAGAACATAGTTTATTAGGCACATTCTTTTGGAAGTCATCAGCAAAAATCTTAGTCCATTGGAACCCCAGGTAGCCTCTGAGAACTCCACCTATCCTGACATTGCACCTGAATGTATTAAATTGTATACAATTTATTTGTTCTTTCAAAAATATTTTTTAAGTACCTATATGGTATTATTGTTCCAAGTGCTGGGTACAGAGAAGAGAACAAAACAGGATAAAAATTCTTGCCTTAAGAACAAAATTCTAACTCACAAAAAAGACCAGACTTACTGGCCTGACAGACTGGAGAAACCCTGAGAGTATGGCCCACAGACACTGTTTTAGCGCAATAACGAAATTACTCCCGAGGTTCACCCTTCAGCCAAAGATCAGACAGGCCCATAAAATAAAATGAGACTAAAAGGGCACACCAGCCCGAGGGCAAGGACTGTAAGGCAGAACGGGACAGGAAAGCTGGTAATAGGGAACCCACGGTCAAGAAGGGAGAGTGTGACATGTCATGGGGTTGTTAACCAATGTCATAACAGAATATGTATGCTAACTGTTTAATGAGAAGCTAGTTTGTTCTGTAAACCTTCATCTGAAGCACAATAAAAGAAAGAGAAAAATAAATTCTTGCCTTAAATGATATTACGTTATATTTAAGGAGGCAACAATAAATACTACAAAGAAAGAAAACATAAAGCATTACGGGTAGTGCTAAAAACTGAGAATAAACAAACAGATTAAGAGGATAGGAAGTGTGAATGTGAGGAGAGAATGTTGTAAATTTATTTAGATGGACAGAGAAGTCATCTATTTTCTACTTATTACTCTTTTAAAATATGAAATACAAGGATTGGTCACTGCCTTTAACAACAGTGAAATCTAGAAATGATGCCTGAAGGCTATGGAAATAAAATAATCTTAGCTTTAATTACTGATCCAACACAAAGTCCTAAATATAAATATAAAAGTCCAGTATACTCTGAAAACATATTATTCTGAAACATTTACCATGACAAAACAAATATTTTCAAAATGTCGTTGCAATGTGTTCTTGAGTAAATCACTGGAATCAAGATGGTTCATGCTAGCTGCTTCAAATGAAAAGCATGCACTCTCATTTGCATTAATTCACATACAAGAAGAGATTTAAGAGGCAGATGAATTTATTTCAAGGTGATTTTGCTATATCCCCTATTGACAAGAATGGAAATCTCTTTGAAAAGGAGGAAAATCAGATACATGCACTAAGCAAGGACTTCCATTCCCCCAGTTTTAGCCATTTAAATAGCTTAGAGGCATTTGTTGATAGCGTTAAATCAAAACAGCAAAAAGGGATGATGAATAGTGTTTTTCCAAGTAGAAAATGACAGTTACTTTATGAGTATTTATGCTTTAAGTTTGTCACATTAATACACAATTATTTGCTCAGAAAGCAATAAACATATCTGTTATTTTAAAAAAAACGCCATTCATATGTAATTGCAAAATGCACTAAATAAGCATCCATCGAGAAGTCAGTGTATGAGTTCTGCTGACAGATGGGGATAAAAAATAAAACAAAATAGAAATAATGTTTCTTTCTTTCAGTAAATATCCAATCCAGTTGAAGTGACAAAAATATTTTCACACAGTTTTTGTTTAGTTTTGTAACTGTTTAGTTTTAAACTGTTTTTTGACATACATATCTATACAAAAAAGTGCACCTACGTAAGTGTCCGATCACAAAACCAAACTCATTTTTGTTGAGTCGATTCCGACTTACAGTGATCCTATATGACAGAGTAGAACCATTGCTGTCAAGTTGATTCTGACTCAAAGTGACCCTATAGGACCGTGTAGATGCTTCCAAGGAGCGTCTGGTAGATTTGAACTGCCACCCTTTTGGTTAGCAGCTAAGTTCTTAACCACTGTGCCACTAGGTGTTCACCTTAATTAATTTTCACAAACTGAAAACACACATGTAGAAAGAGAAAATTACCAGCACCCCAGAAGCCACCTTGTGTCTCTTTCAAGTCACTAACAGTTCCATCATGTACAAGCATTGTGCTGACATCTAATACCTTCTATAAGAACTTCCCCTGAATTTGTTATATAAATGAAATGATGCACTATATATTTATTTCTATCTGGTATCAATACTTTAACACTCTGTTTGTGAGATGTAGACATTTTATTGCTCATAATTGTAGAATTCGTTTTTATACTCAGTGTTCTGTATTGTTCCCTTATAGGAACACACCAAAATTTATTTATCTCATCTACTATTTTTAGCATTTGTGCGGTTTCCAGTTTGGGCTATTGTGAAGGATGCCACTATGATCATTTAGCACATTTCCAAATGAACATATTAACCAACTTCTCATGGGTTTATACCTAAAAAGGAATTGTTGAGTTATTTGTATGAATATTTACTGGTTAGTATACATTGCCAAAGTTTTTCTAAAGTAGTTATGCCAATCTGCACAACCACCTGTACTGTATTAGAGAGCTAGTTGTTCCACATCTTGCCAAACCCAATCCAAACTCACTGCCGTTGAGTCGATTCTGACTCATAGTGACCCTACAGGAGAGAGTGTAACTGCCCCATAGGGTTTCCAAGGCTGTAAATCTTTACGAAAGCAGACTGCCACATCTTTCTCCTGCAGAGTGGCTAGTAGGTTTGAACTGCCAGCTTTACGGTTAGCAACGGACCACTTTAACCACTGTGCCACCAGGCCTTCTATATCCTTGTTAAAACCAGAAAACCCCAAACCCGTTGCCGTCGAGCGGATTCTGACTCATAGTGCCCCTACGAGACAGAAGACTGCCCCATGAGATTTCCAAGGAGCAGGTGGTAGATTCAAACTTGCAACCTTTTGGTTAGCAGCAAAGCTCTTAACCACTGTTCAACCAGGGCTCCACAGCAGTCAGTTATTTCTCACCTTTTTTAATATTATCATCTTAATAATGACACATTGGGGTTTTAATTTGCATTATCCATGGCATGATGTTTGCACAGCAGGTTTTCTAGTTCTTAGAGCTCCCTCCAGACCACATGAAGGAATACGGGACAAGGGAATGACTGTAGAGTGTGGTCTTAGAAAACGCTCTCTCTCTTATGTCATGTCCTTAGATTCCCGTTTAAGCTATTATTAAAAAAATACTTCCTGTCCAATATAAATTTGGACATCACTGATTAACAATGGAGAAGAAAAAAATTTGCATTTAAACAACACAGAATCAGATAAAGCATGAGCTTTCCTTCATCTTGATATTTTCTTGTCTTCTAGGGTCTAAATCTCTCCTAGTTTTTATGTTTATGCCTGTTTTACATTTTATTTGTATCTGTTTTGTACTAAGAGGTTAGATTACATTTGTATTCCATGCTTATCTATTTTTGATTCTTACTCTAAGCTCTCTCTCTCTCAGCCCTGTGTATTAACCAGCACAGGTCTTGATACAAAGAATATGGCACCAAATATTCACAGCCTGAATAAATGCATGAAGAGATGAATGAATAATAGTTTCCACACACATTACTTCATTTACCACCTATAACCTGATTCCCGAAGCTGTATCTCTGGTCCTGACATCTCTCCTGAACATGGAAATGCTAATAATATCATTCTCCATTTTGATGCCTTCAAGTCATTTCAAAGTTTAAAAGAACTTTTCCCATTAAAAATAATTAAATATTCTCAACATAATGTCTCAAAGTCATTTCAAACATGAAAATTATTTTATGTTCCCATTCGTAAGTAACATAGGCCCATTTTGAGAATTTAGTGAATAGAAGAAAATGAAAGAAGAAACATGACATGCTCAAACTGGAAGTCATCACACTTCTCTTTCTTTTTCCCTATTCCATCTTGTTTCTATTTCCAATAAGGAGGATGGTTCCACCCCTCTCTGAATTGATGAACTCTCTAAATTGAAATCTTCGTACAATTATGGACTTTTCCCTCTCTTTTAACTTGGGTACTGTCTTAGTTATCTAGTCCTGCTATAACAGAAATACCACAAACAGAAATTACTCTCTCACGGTTTAGGAGGAGACTAGAAATCTGAATTTAGAGTGTCAGCTCTAGGGGAAGACTTTCTCTCTCTGTCGGCTCCGGGGGAAGGTCCTTGTCTTCTTTCAACATCTTGGCCCAATGTTCCTTGAAGATCTCTATGTGTTTTGGCATCAATTTTGCCCTGGGTCTAGAAGGTTCTCAGTGCAGTTACCCTGGGTCCAAAGGATGTGCTCATCTCCCAGCTGTTCCTTCTTGATGGTAATGAGGTCCCTCTCTCTGCTTGCTTGTTTAATCTCTTTTAAATCTCAAAAGAGATTAACTCAAGATACAACCGAATACTATAGTTTGTCCTCCCTCATTAACATAACTGCTTCTAATCCTGCTTTATTAGCACCATAGAGCTTAAGATGTACAACACACAGCATAATTACATCAGATTACAAAATGGAGGATAAGCATACAGTACTGGGAATCATGACTTAGCCAAGTAGACACAAATTTTGGGGGGACACAATTCAAACCATAATAGGTTCTAATAAATGAGAATATTCTTTAAATTCCTACTCATTGATTTCACTCATTCTTCCTTTCTCTCACAGTCTTAGAATTCAGTCTTCTGTTATTTTTCTTCTGGGTTAGTATAGCTAAGACTCCTAACAGATAATCTTCTCTAGAGTTGTCTGATTCTTATCTATCTTCTTACTGGTAACTGAAGGTTCTTCTAATACTTAATCACTACCCTATGTAAAATTGTTTAATGTTGCACCATTTCCTTCAGGTTAAAATATCACCTCCTTATTACTGGATTTTTTTTATACCACTCCTCCTGTGTTTCTAGATAACCAACTCCTTCCAGAACCATATTTTCTTTTACCTCATGATCTTTCCAAATGCTATTCCCTGTCCTGATATGACACCAATAACTCAAACTTCGAAAACTCCTTTTAGCCTTTTAGACATTGACAGCTAACCAAAAGGTTGGCAGTTTGAATCCACCAGCCATTCCTTGGAAACCATATGCGGCAGTTCTACTCTGTCCTACAGGGTCACTATGAGTCAGAACTGACTTGATAGCAATGGGTTTGGGTTTTTTTTGTTTTTTTTTTTGTATTTCCATTAGGTTCCTCAAAAAGGGTTAAGATTCCTATCTCTTTCTTATCATAATACTTGAGCAATCTTTATTCTAGAGCTGTTTATTAATTTGTGTGTCTCTCTAGGGTGAATATATATATACAGCAGTGCAGTGGTTAATGGCTGCTAATCAAAAGGTCGGCAGTTCGAGTCCACCAGCCATTCCTTGGAAACATTATGGGTCAGCTGTCAGTTCTACTCTGTCCTATAGGGTCGCTACGAGTTGATGAGTCGGAATTGAATTGACGGCAACAGTTTGTTTTTATACACGTAGATAGACAAAATCAATTTTTCTTTGGTCTTCCTTATTCATTGTTAAACTTTCACATGACATGAGCCAATTGAAAATATCATCACTTGGGTCAGGAGCATCTTAGTCCTCAAAGTGACATCATCACTTTTTAACACTTGAAAGAGGTCTTTTGCAGATATGCCCAGTGCAAGTATTTTAAGATACTGCTCTCAATATCCATAAGTCTATAACCCATGTGGAAAAGGAAAAGGATTATGAAATGTTATCATTAGGATGCTCATTCATTTCAGTATATGCGCAATGAGATAGTGAGGTGGCGAAGAACTCATATCAAGGTTTAAGGTGTATTCTAGAGTAATAGCATGAACAGCTGAGGTTCTGGAGTCAATAGGCCTTGATTTCAATTCTGAGCTCTCATTTACTAGACAGTTGAGCTTAAGGAAGATTACTAGAAAGGATGTTAAATGGGGGTTCCTTCTGACTCCTCTTCCACTGAGACTTTGAGACAAAATGCCTTGCAAGTCTATGCAGGACTTTCAAAATATGGACTCAAACCTAGTTTTGTAACTTTAATTCACATATTCACCTCTAAAGAATAAAAATGAGTGAGGATGAAGAAACCACAATGGAGAAAGACTCTGAGTTAGGGTGAGATACATTCTCTAGACTGCTCTTCATATAGGTGTCAAGGAAGGAGCCAACTCAAGTTAAGTGAGAGAAGCTTCTAAAGGCTATTGTAGATGTTGAGTAGTTTCAAATTTAACAGATACAGTAGACTGGTGATTAAAACATGTCTGAAGAATCTAATGACCAAAAGTTTTGGATATCCAATTGAGAAGCCTGACAAAAGAGGAAGAGAATGAGCTGCATTGGGAATTGACTGCATTCCCATTATGTGGGTATATTTATACTTGTATCTGTATTTACATTTACATTAATATTTTATCCTATATATGATTATCTTATATATATCAAATATTTTATATATATAATGAATTAGATATGGGCCATGCCACACAGAAGAAAGCTGACCTAGTGCCATTTTAAATTATGTTAAATTGACTATCTGGATGTCCAGGGTGCCCCAATCTGACAACAGGATTATCAGTAATTGAGGGGGAAGTCAGAAGTAGTCAGCCAAAGAAGTTCATTTTCTAATATACAATTACATGTTCTCAATAAGTTAAGCTCAGAGGAACCTACAAATATGCTCCATAGGAAGGAGTTATCTTTGAGTACCCACTAAGCTGGGGAGAGCCAGAAGCAGACCATTAAATTAAAAGTCAAATAAAAACTTTCCAGTCCATTATCATTTCCCCTTGTCTCTGTTCTGGCCCAGCAGGAATAACAAACTATCTAGCCTGCAGAAGCAAAAAGCATAAAAAATGGAGAAAAAGCAAGTCATGGCCTATTCCCACAACAGGTTTCTAGCTCAAACAGGCCAAAGTTAGGGGAGTCAGGACTTTGGAATAATGTTAAGATTTTGCTTATTATATTGACTGACACAGTGTTTATTACTGAAATGAGATTTGTCCTGTTACTTGATGTAGCAGGCAGAATAATGCCGCCTCCCAAAAGGTGCTCATGTACTCATACCAGAACCTGTAAACATGTTACCTTATATGGCAAAAGGGAGTTTGCAGATATGAATTAAGTTAAGGATCTTGAGATGGGAAGATTATCTGTATTAAGTGGGTGGGCTCAAAGGAGTCTCCAAGGACGTTATAAGGAAGAGGCAGGAGAGTCAGAGAAGATGTGAGGGTGGAAGCAGAAGTCAGAATGACAAGGACACAAGCAAAGGATGTGGGTAACTTCTAGTTGCTAGAAAAAGTAAGCAACATATTCTCCCCCATACCTTCCAGAAAGAACACAATCCTGCCAAAACCTTGATTTTAGCCCTGTGAGACTAATTTCAAAGTTCTGATCTCCAGAACTGTAATATAGATTTGGGTTGATTAAAGCCACTAAATTTGTGGTACTGTTTCAGCAGCAAAAGGAAACTTACACAGCTGATATAACCAGAACATGTTTTATCCTCTGAAAACCACCATAAAAGTCATTGCATATACAAAATGGGTTTAAAAGAAAAGTCACTTTCTGCCTATACCTATGAAGTCCCACATAATAGTCTTATTTGTCATCTTTAAGTCTCAGAATCTTCATTTGAATAATTGAAATAATTTCAGACTTATTTGACATGAGTATTACCCCATTACCCATTGCTGTGAGTTGATTTCGACTCATAGTGACCTTATAGGACAGAGTAGAACTGCCCCATAGGGTTTTCAAGGAGCGCCTGGTGGATTCGAACTGCTGACCTTTTGGTTAGCAGCTGTAGCTCTTAACCACTATGCCACCAGGGTTTCCAACATGAGTATAGTAGGGATTAAATGAATTATTATACATATTGTGTTTGCATGTAATGAACTTAATATAAATGATTTTTTATTACTGAGTGAAATGTCAATTGAATTCATTCATTCTGTACTTTCTAATTTCTAAGCATTATACATATTTGGCTCTCCAGGTTTTCACGCTAACAACATATAATGCCTTTTATCAAAGGGTGACAGTCTTTCAGGAGAGACATTACTTAACATAGTATTACAGAATTTTATAAACCCTTAAGTTTGAGATTGCAGAAGAGGAAGAACTCATAAGTATAAGTAGGGAATTCAAGGAGAAGGTCATGGGGGAGTATATACTTGAATTTTACTGAAAAAAAAATTGTTTCTTTTAATTATTGCAGGACAATAAAAGAAAACATGAAAATAGTTATTATTAGAAATTTATGTATTTTTGAATCATTCTTGCATAAAGAAGATAAAAAATTTGAGGGCATATAGGTAAGGCCAACACTTTGTGAAGAGAATCAAAAGTCTTTTTTGTAAACTTAAAAACATCTTTGGAGTCATTTTTTCAAAAACTATATCAAAGCATAATTACAGTTGCTTTGTTATGATTATTCCAGATTTTTCTAATCAAACTGTGTCATTAAATTTATCGTGTGAACAATTTGCAACTTAAAAAAAAAAAAAATTCTAAAGTTTTCTAAAGAGTATGTGCCAACAAGAAAGAATTACTTAAACAAGCACTATCTCCTCAGCTTAATTAATCAAGCCTTTCACTTAGTCTTTAGAGTATAATTAAATCAGATAGCCTCAGAATGGACTGTTCTTGAGCTGCTGGGAAAATATGCTTAACCTCAAGAATTTTCCCATCTTTCAGCTAAACAGTTTTGATAAACATCCCAAGTAAGTTCTAGCCTTTAGCAAAAAAAAAAAAAAAAAAATCTAATTTTTGAGAACCTGGTGTATTGAAGAGGCCGTGAACAATCTTCCTGGATCTATTTCCATTTATCATTATTTACTATTGTACCTATTATTTAAAATAATCTAGATTTGTGAAATAAAAGTCATATTTCAAAGAATGTTTAAATATTCAGTAATCTTTAACTGAGAATATCTGATATGAAAGCAAGTCATTGGCAAGCAAGCAAAAAATGAGGCAAATATCTACTTCCAATATTCTCAGTAGAAAATTTGCCACACAAACACTCAACACTTACCTATAGCTAAGATATCATTGATACTTTTCTTATAAATTGACAGCTGTACTACATGTGGAGCCCTGGTGGTGCAATGGTGAAGAGTTAGGCTGCTAACCAAAAGGTTGGCAGCTGGACTCCACCAGCTGCTCCTTGGAAACCCTATGGGGCAGTTCCACTCTGTCCTATAAGGTCACTCTGAGTCAGAAGCAGCTCGACAGCAATGGGTTTGGGTTTTTGGTATACTACATGTGTGTAGAAGCTTTTTCATGACACATTTCAGAACTTCAGGCCTTGGTTACTTTTTTCCAATAATTTTATGACAATTCTTTTTTTTCATTTAATGTATTTAGTAAATTGGTTGTAAATAATACTGATCTGTAAGATATTCACTTACATTTGGCACTTTCTAATTTACCAGATGGCACTGTACTATTTTCCTTAACTGTTTAAATATATGTAAAATGATTCGTATTAAAACAATTATTTCTAAGGAATCAGATTAGTTACTTCCTTTACCTAAAGAAAAAAATACTAATCTGTAGCTAAATATGTAATCTTACCAATGTCCTATCTAAAATCAAAAGTAATTTGATTTATTAACATACATGTGTGATATAAAAATCTGTGGTTGCAACTTCTATGAACACCTGCATTGAATCTGAAAACAAAGCAATTGTCAATTTGAAATTGTCTATAGAATTGGCGAACATTTAAGATCCAGTTGCTACCGGAGAAATACATGTTTTTTTTTGTTTGTTTGTTTGTCTTCATTTTGGTCCTCAGTGGTAAACTGCTGCAGCCCGCTCTTCAATGTTCCTTGACTGGAGAAAGACAGAGCTAACTGGATGAAGTGTCATTCATAAAATCTGGGATATGCAACATACTTGGCATCAAAGTGGCAAGAGGTAAATTCCTTGTTTTCAGTTTCAGTGCCTTAAATTAGAATCATTTTTTATACCTTTTAAACATAATTTTGTTAGAGAATACAAATACACAGAGAAGAGTTTATCAATCATAAGTACACCGCTCAATGAAGAAATGTCCACAAAATAAACATATCCTTGTAACTATCATCCTGAACAAGAAATTGAATATTACCCTCCAAAAAGTATCCTTTTGCTACCTTACCAGTCCTTCCCGCCCCTGCCCCTCGCTTCAAGCATAAACACTATTCTCACTACTAGCACCATATATTGGCTTGCCTGTTTTTGAACTTTATTTAAATAGATCACCTACTATGAACTCTTTTTTTTTTGCTTAAAACAATAATGTATTATCATTCTTCATTTTTATGGGTTGACTTAGCTCAGCAACATGATGAACATATATCACTAAACTGTACATGTAAAAAAAGTTGCAATAGGAATTGTTTTACTGTAAATGTAACTATAAGTAAACTGTAAGTAATATAAATATGAAATATAAATAAAAATACAAATATTTGTCACAATAAAAATAAATAATTACCAATTATAAATACAAGAAGGGGAAAAAAAAAAGAGAGAGATGTGTCCTTGTGAATCTGGGCTGGTCTTAGTGACTTGCTTAACTGATAGAATATGGTGTTTTGGGACTCCTAACGCTAGGTCAGAAGAAACTTGCAGCCCCCCCAGTCTCTTAAAACACTTATTGTTGGGATGCTTTCTCTGGGAACCCAACTGCCACACAGAGGGAAGTTGAAGCCACATGGAGCAGCCATGTGTAGATACTCCAGTCAGTAAACCAGCTGACCTCCCAGCCCAGAGCCAGCATCAACTTCTAGCCATGTGAGTGAGCCATCTTGCACATCTAGCCCTGTCTAGCCTTCATGATTCCAGGCTCAGCTGCCATTTTACCAAGACACCAAGTGATAAACTCTCAGCTGAGTCATTCCTTATGAGAATACTTCTAATGAAACGTGTTCTCCTTCATTCTCTCTCTCTCCCTGTATATATATATATGCATACACACTATCATATGCATATTCTATATATATATGCACACGTGTATGCATATATATATTTCCTTTTAACAAAAACAATGTATAAACATTTCTTTATTAGTGCTATTTACACCCACTAAAACATGATAAAACAGCAATTTATATATTTTTTAACCTTATAAGACAAATAACGTTCATATTTAAAGCTTATAAATATTCCCAGTGTTCCTTGAGGAGTAGGTGCTTCAAGAAGGAAAATATTCACACACAGGGTTATAGATATTGTGTCATCTGAAAATTTTCACATTATCGCCTCTCTTTTGGTGGAACCTACGTAATTCATTCCTAGTTTATTCTGAGTCATAGAAGTAATTATATCCATGAAGCATTTGTAGCTAAGTAAAACGTATTTTGTGAAAATTTGTATTTAAATTTTTAAAACTATTTTAGTGCCATCATTATTTAATAACCTTGTAATGCAATGCTTTAAATAATGGAGTACATAAGTAGTAGATCTTGACCATTTGAGTAATTGGTATCTGTTAGTACTTAAAAAAATGGGCTAAGGTTACCATGTGTCTGGAGGATGAAGCAAGTTCAGAAACATGGATGCCAGGCTAAGGTGAAGGGAATGAGAAGGTTATAATTTCAAAGCAAGATGATGGGAATTGCTATTATGAGATCCAGAGTAGGCAAGAGGAAATTTACATCAGATATTCTACATCTGCAAGTTGGGCTCAGTGTGCAGAGATTCAGACCAGACAGAAAGGCACAGCTATACACATAAACCACTCTGCAACTACTGCCTTATAGTAACATGTCTAAGTCAGCTCTGTACTTAACTTTCTCATTTCCAATTCCCTTTTTCCAATAAATGTACTATCTCTACTTAGGAAAATTTCTGTAAGAGTTATCGGATTTTGTTTCTATAACACTCATAATCATACACGCACACACACAAACACACACACGCATATATATATAAATATATACAGCAGCAGGAAATTTTGTTAGCCTATATTTTATTTTTCCTTTGTTGACCATAAAATCAAAGACCATGCCTGCTTTCCATCAGTAAAATTTTGGTATGTAAATACATACAAGAGAATAATAGTTTTTCTATGCATAGTAAAAATGTATACAGTGTCAAATTGTTTCTAAAAAATCAAGAGTAAAATTGTCTCTGAAAGTATTGCAGCCATCATATGACAATAAAAACTCTAACCAGTTACTTTAATGCTGATATTAAATAACTTCAATTTTAGCATGATTCTCACATCTGTATGATGAAGAACACACCAAATATCAGAATAATTAATAGGGCATTAGTATGCTGGACATTTGGTCTTCAAAAATAGCTCCCAGTTTTCTAACACTGGCAACTAGAAGGATCATACTGCCATCAACTGAAGTAGAGCATGTTGAAGGAAGAGGGAATTCTTACGGATAGCCGATAATAAATTTTGAAATATTGACAATGGCGTTCTTCTGGGATATCCATATATAGTAGTACATAAAAACTGTTTGCATAATAATGAAGACAGGATGTAAAAGGTTTGGAACTCAGTAGTCTTTGGTATTGACCAACCATGAGAATGCATACAGTCAGTCAAGGAGACTGTGTAAAAGCAATGAAGGTACAAAACAGACTGAACCCTGAAGGAACAATATCGTAAGGATCGAAAGGATGAAGAGTGGTCTAGGAAGAAGACTAAGAAAACAATGATCACCAATGTATATGGAGAACCAAAAGATGTGATGTCACAGAATCGAGGAAACTAGAGTGGTTCAGCACTGAAGTGTTAAGGAGCCGTGGTGGCTCAGTGATTAATCACTTGGCTGCCTACCGAAAGGTCAGTGGTTTGAACCCACCAGGCGCTCTTTGGGAAAAAGATGTAGCATTCTGCTCCAGTACAGATTACAGCCTTGGAAACCCTATGGGGCAGTTCTACGCTACTCTATAGGTTTCCTACGAGTCAGAGTTGACTAGATGGCAATGGTACAGGACTGAAGTTGGGATCAGTAATGCCACACCTAAAACATAGGTCAAAACATAAGCACTCACATGTCTTTATTGTTTTTGGAAATGAGGCAACTATTGGAGACCTTAGCACAAGCAATTATAATGAAATTGAGTAAAGGTTATTAGGGTAAAGGCCTAATTGCTGTGAACTGATGAGTGAACAAAAGGTGAAAGCGAATATAAAAGGATGGAGTAATCGCAGATGTTAACGAAAGGGATAAAGACAACATCAGGTGCACATTTATTATAATTGCATAGTTTACTGACCAAAAAAGTGAGAAGCCATTAAAGGGAGATGACAGATGAAGAGCAAGGTCCAAAAGAAAATGGAAATGAGTGGCTGATATGGCAAAAAAATACAGACATTAAAAAAAAAAAAGATTTATTTTCCTCTAAAACTAGGCAGAAAAAATTAAGGCTGAAACTAAAATAGGTATCTAGGTGTTGAGAGGGATGTCAGGAAGTTTCAGGAGAACAATGCAAAATAATCTCTAGTTCTTCAATTAAACAGTCTTCAAGGTTGTAGGACAGGATGAAAAAAAGTGGAAAAGTATTTATGACACTGAATCCTTATCTTGTAAATGTTTAACTTAAAAATTTTCAGCAGCATTGAAAAATTAGCCAGCGTTAGACATCATATTTTTATAGTAGCTTTAATTTCAATATTTGCGTTATTTTCTAGAAGCACTTAATGCTTTTGTTTGAAAGTGATCAAGGTAAAATATAACACAGATATGAAGCTGACATATGCCTTAGTGAGCATGGTGGAAGTACAGGTGTAGAAGAATTAACAGTTTGGTTAAAATATAATTCTGGTCTAGGGATCAAGGTCAGAAGACAGGAGCTGATAGATTGAGAGGTACTGAAATATCAAAAGCTTAGGGATTTCTAGGGAGCCATTCCACCACCAGTCTGTCAATCTGTCCTGCTGTGGTGGCTTATGTGTTGCTATGATGCTAGAAGCTATGCCACCGGTATTTTAAACAGCAGCAGGGTCACCCTGGTGGACCGGTTTCAGCCCACCTTCCAGATTAAAACAGACTAGGAAGAAAAGCCTGGTTAGCTTCTTCCAAGACTTGCCAAAGAAAACCCTATGGGTCACAAGAGAATATTGTCTGATACAGTGCTGGAAGATGAGCCCCTTAGGTTTGAAGGCACTCAAAATACACAGTAGCCACAGCAATCAAATCAAACCTACCAGTGATCCTGAAGATGGCGCAGAACCAGGCAATATTTCACTCTGTTGTACATGGAGTCTCCTCACAGTCCACTAGACAGCAACTAACACCAGGGACGTGGTACGTAATAAGGCCGAAAGAAAAGTGTTTTGCTGCCTCAACATTCTCCCGCTTTGGGGGGGGGGGGGCAAACAAACAACAAAGCAAAAACTTCCTACACTCACAGTCGACTATGCCCTAGTGGTCTCAGTTCCTCACTTTGCTGCCAGCTAACCCTTACAAGCAAAACAACCAAGGGCTCCGTTCTCGAGCTATTTTGAGCACCCCTACTTGAACTCCAATAAAGCCTTAGCCGATTGGTTGTGCCCTCTCTGCCGTGCCTCCTACTCGCTTGAGCTCCGCTGCCCCGACATCCCCCCACCCCTCCACCGCCCGCACTGCTTCCCAAGTGCCCTTGCGCTGCGTCCTGTGAACCTGTCTCTAGGACCTGTAAGTAATAATATTTATGTGTTCTCCTAGTCTTCCCTCCTTGCCACACCTGACAAACCATGAGCGATGGGAACACAGTACATGGCAGTCTTTAAAAATTATAACTCGACACTTGACGTCAAGTCTGTGCTTCCGTTTTATGTCTGCCACCAACAATATACTACTTGGTTCAGTTCTATAAACCTGTTTCTTCATCTGCAAAATGGGCGTAATAAGAGAATGTTCTTCACAGAGGTGAGAGTATTAAATGCTTGTAAATGCTTAGTACTGTCACCTTTGTGAAGAACATTCTCTTATTACATTTTGCAGGTGAAGAAACAGGCTTATAGAAATGAAACAAGTATTAAACCATTAGTGGCAGATATAAATGGTTTTCTCTGTTAAAAAAATGTGAGAGTATTAAATGTTTGTAAACGCTTTGTGAGGATAAAAGACTACAGCCTTCAGTAAGGATTACACCTCAAGATAAAGAAAACAAAAATCCTCACAACTGGACCAATAAGCAACGTCATAATAAATGAAGAGAATATTGAAGTTATCAAGGATTTAGTTTTACTTGGATCCACAGTTAACGACCACGGAAGCAGAACTCGAAAAATCAAATGACGTATTGCACTGGACAAATCTGCTGTGAAACATTTCTCTAAATGTTAAAAAGAAAGATGGCACTTTGAGGACTAAGGTGTGCCTGACCCAAGTCAAAGTGTTTTCAACCGCCTCATCTGTATGGGAAAGCTGAACAATGAATAAGGAAGACTAAAGAAGAATTGATGCCTTTGAATTATGGTATTGGCAAAGAACATTGACTATGTCATGGACTTCCAGAAGAACAAACAAATCTGTCTTGGAAGAAGTACAGCCAGAATGCCCCCTAGAAGGGAGAATGATGAGACTTCGTTTTTGTACTTTGGACATATTATCAGGAGGAATCATCGTGCTTGGTGAAGTAGAGCGTCGGTGAAAAAGCGGAAGACCCTCAATGAGATGGACTGACACAGTGGCTGCAACAACAGGCTCAAACATAGCAAGGATTTTGAGGATGGTGTAGGACCAGGCAGTATTTCATTCTGTTGTATATAAAGTCGCTGTGAGTCAGAACCGCCTCGTGGGCACCTAACAACAACCACCACCACAACAAATGCTTAGTACAATATTTTGTGGAACATAAGTGTTCAAAAATATTCATTATTATTACTACTATTACCTTTTTCAAATTATGCCAAATTGATTTCTTCTTTTTAGTACTGTTGTCCCTGTGTGGTTCATTGTCTCTCAGCTGGACTACAGCTACTTTTAAATGCAATTAAAATCTCACAGCTGTTGTCACAAGGCATTTAAAAGGTAAATCTTGTCTGTGAAAAGTAACTATTCCAACTAATTCCGTAGTTAATTTAATTGCCTTCATTTATTTTTGTATCGCTTATCTTTTTTCACCTGGATAACAAAGGTTATAATACTTTGGAGAGAAGTTGGAAGAATAAACAAAAATATATTAATTCCTCCACCCAGAAAATGCAACTGGTATCAATATGTGTATTTGTGTGCATATTTGAAGAAGTGGGACCACGCTGTGCTTGTTGTTTGCCGTCCCATTGATTTTGACTCATAGCGACCCTATAAGGCAGAGTAGAACTGCCCCAGAGGGTTTCCTATGCTGTAATCTTTACAGTTGCATACCTCTAGGTCTTTTATTCCGTGGGGCATCTGGTGGGTTTAAACCCCCAACCTTCCATTTAGCAGCCCAGCCCTTCACCATTGGGCCACCAGGGACCCTTACACTGTGCTTACTGGTTTGCAGTGTGCCTTGTAACCTTAATATATAGTGAACATCTTCATTATACTCACTTAAATATGCCATGAGTAGATTTTTGGGGGCAGGAGGAGGGAGCATTTACAGTGTCTAAGAGGATCTCTGGTGGCGCAGTGAGTAAGTGCTCGACTGCTAGCCAAGAGGTTGGCAGTTTGAACTAGCCAGCGCATCTGCAGCAGAAAGATGTGGCAGTCAGCTTTTGTAAGGATTACAGCCTTGGAAACCCTTTGGGGCAGTTCTACTCTGTCCAGTAGGTTCCCTGTGAGTTGGAATCCCCTCGACAGCAATGTGACAGTGTCTAAAGGTTATGGTGCATACTTATTTTTGCACATTTTCACTTCTCAAGGTTAATGTATGGGAAGTGTGGGGCAATAATGAATACAAGAGTACAAAGTAAAAGAATGGACAAAGATATTACAAGCAAAATTTTATAAAAATTAGAAACATCAGAAAAAGAAAAAACAAGAGTATAATCATTACATGGGAGAAGCATATCACTTTAATTTTATTTGATAAAAATAAATCAACTTTGAAGAAAAAATTAAAATAAAACAATACTTACTAAATGACAGTATCTTTTCCTAAAGGTTTTTATAATTATAACATATTATTGAGGACACCCTATTATCATCATCACCTCTTACTTTTTTTTCAGCCTTTATAGTCATTTAATTTTTTTACGGTGTTAATGTGGTTACTTTCTAATTCTTATTTCATTTCTTCTGTGACACTATTGGCATATATTTCTTTCTTAATAGACTCAGATCTCTTCGTATGTAAGTTTTCAAGTAAACATCCTCTTTATCTTTTTTTCATAATCTATATTCAATTTTAAGAGTATCACTTAAATACTATCAACAAAAGTCTCTGGAGCCCTGGTGGTGTAGTGGTTAAGCACTTGGCTGCTAACTAACAGGTCAGTGGTTCAAATCCACAAACCACTCTTTGGAAGAAAGAGGTGGCAATCTGCTTCTGTAAAGATTTACAGCCTTGGAAACCCTATGTGGCAGTTCTACCCTGTTTTATAGTGTTGCTATGAGTTGGAATCAACTTGATGGCAGTGGGCTTGGTTTGATTTTTTGGTACAAAAGTCTCATTTAGCAAAAATTTCTGTTAAAAGTGTGTTTTTTCCTTTCCCTCTTAAATGTTATTTTTTCTCAAAACTCTTTGATTAATATTTTGAATGTTTAATTACAGTTTTCAGAAACAAAAAAATTGGCATTAAATTAAAAAATTGGCAGTTATCGTCATTATAAAATACTCTCATCTACCATCAATGAACAGATTCAGAGATATGGAAATTTAGTGTCGCAGGGGCGATGGTAATCGAGACGGCGAAGACAGTAACCAATTGCACAACTCTTACAGAGAAGTGGGGCCAGGAGGGTCACTCTGAGGAGTCGACCCCCACTTCAGTCCCAGGAGTTTATTTTATAGTCAATACAGCAATCAATAAGGCAATTAACAAAACAATGGGCTTTGAGTACGGGCAAGGAA
>NW_004444109.1:5343774-5344125 GCF_000243295.1 Trichechus manatus latirostris
GATTTATAAAGGCTCAAAGATTCATTAACAATCAAACAAACATTGATTTACACAAATTCACTATCAATTGGAAAGGAATCATCTAACTTAGAAATCTATCTATACAGAAACGTCTAACTAGGAGAAGCAGAAAATATAGACGAATTTACACTTAAATTTTCATTGGGAGCTTACTGATTAACAAAATACAGGTAATTACTGATTATCAAAATAATAGAATAGGAAGGGCCTTCTTAAGAGGAGGTCTTTATCTTTCCCGTCTCTTGTTTATGTAACTGGTAGCGAATGGTCCAGGTGAGGAAGACTGACTTCTGTTGGCAATGAGAGGCTCTCAGGGAGTAGAGACAGCGG
>NW_004444109.1:5344225-5360603 GCF_000243295.1 Trichechus manatus latirostris
AGAAGTTGGGTAAGAGCTTTTTCTGGCACCTTAAGCTTAGAGGCCTTTAACAATCCCAACAACTGGGTTTTGTCTTGACGCTGCTCAGGAGAAAGAGAATTCCCCATAGCGAGGAGGAAACGGAAAAATTAAGAAAAGAATGATAGGAAAGCTCCTGGCCTGAAGCCTGAAATCCCTTGAGAGCGCACGAGAAAGCCCCGTTGCTTTTGGGCTGCACACCCAGCCTAATTTGAGAGCGTCCGGATAGACCTCATCGCTCTTGGGCTATAAACCTAGCCTGAGTTAAGAGTGTTCCGGAAGGATCCGGTCGCTCTTGGGCTATAAACCTAGCCTGAATTGAGAGCGTTCGGGAAAGCTCCGCGGAAAGCTCCGCCGCTCTCGGGCTGTCACCCCAGCCTGATTAGGATGCGTCGGATACTCACCCCCTAAAGGGATTTGAGTGCGAGGGCGTTTGCAGCTCTGATGAAGATCCCTCACACGGGGCACCATCTGTTGCAGTGGCAACGGTAATCGAGATAGCGAAGACAGTAACCAACTGCACAACTCTTACAGAGAAGTGGGGCCAGGAGGGTCACTCTGAGGAGTCGACCCCCACTTCAGTCCAAGGAGTTTATTTTGTAGTCAATATAGCAATCAATAAGGCAATTAACAAAACAATGGGCTTTGAGTACGGGCAAGGAAGAAAGAATTCAGGTAAACAAGTCAATCAGTAAAGGGACAATAGGTTTGGGAAAACACATCCTGACAAGTCTGGACATGTTAGGGACAAGTCTCAACATGCTGTGCAGCATAGAGGCCTGTGGGGGCTGCAGTTGTCAATAGTGCAGCCATGTTTAAATGGCATATATCCCCACAATTTAGTAGGTATTTTTTTAGAAATCGGATCCTTTCAAACAGAAATGCAAAGAAAACAAAATATTAAGGTCTTCTCTGTAATATTTGAAGGAATAATAAAGGCATTAAGAAAATAACCATAAATTTAAAAATTACTATATACATACCAAGGCAATGTGGTATAGTAGGAAAAGAGTAGACTTTGTAGTAAAAAAACCCTTGGACTAATTCTTTCTTTGTCCCTAACTAGATGTGCAAGTCTGAGCAAGTAATTTAATCTGTAACTATAGGTATCAGCTTCCTCTGAATCTAGAGAATGAAGAATGTGAACTTGTAGATATTTATAACACTTCCTAAAACTTCTGTGACTTTGGTAATTCAAGTCTGCGTGTACTAATTACTCTACCTTGCAGATTTGTAACTGTTCCACACAGACTTGAGTATGTGAAATGCCTTGCTTTGATTCATTTATGCAAGTGAACTATCACTTATCAAAACTTCGTTAAACTAGATAGACCATTTAGGTGGCTGCTGACATTACCAGTGAGATGAACTGGTTTGAAGAGGATCAGAAACACAGTCATATAAAAAGTTCAGGATGCTGCAGTCAGTCATCCATTCATTTTGTGTTGGTGATGGGCAGGTCTCCCTCATGGCCACTGTATACAGTTCCGTTTCACCGGAGTAACCCACAACATTGCTAAGTGTGTGGGAACAGGAGAGTTGAATAAATAATATAATCATGTATAACCTTTTTATTTGAAAAGAAATAATGCAAGAAGTTTGAAGGTTTCTGCCACTTTGATGTACCCTGTGTGTGCTTTTTAATCTAGTGTCACTTCCTTTTATGCAGTACTCAAAGATATAAAATATTGTACCTTTTGTTAAACAGCCTTTCAAATATTTGTTACACATCATTCTCCCTTTGCCTGATTTCAGTGTATGAATTAATTTTTGCTTCTTTTTGATACTTTTATTATCTTTTCTGCTCTCTTTTATTCAAAATTGCCTTTATACATTTTAAATGTTAACTGGTTTGTCCTTCGTAGCTCCCTTTACATCAAAGCTTATCTACATGATGCCAGAAATTTCATCTGACACATGCCTTTTACAACACGAATGGTGTACTATAACACATACCGGGCCTTTGATGACCACAGCCTAAACTTTGGATTTTAGGGAAAAGAAGAATAACAACATAGTCCAATTTTAGTTTATGTTATACTCACCAAACTTAAGGTCCTACAAAAATAAGTTAGAATTCCCAGTAGGTATAAAACCACTTAATAACAGCAAGGAGGGCTCTCAGATTAGAAATAACATTTCCCAAATTGTTTAAAACCATTTTTCCCTTATATCCTATTGTAAACGATTTGAATGTTTTCTTAATTGAATATGTACTTTGTTTACAAAATGACTTTCTTATTCCACAAAACTACAGAATAAGGGTAGAATATATATATGTAAATCAGGAGTGTGAAGGGATAGCAGAAACTTGGTAAAAAATGTTTCACAATGTCTCACAGGAAATGTCCCTAAGCATGTGGCATTTATTACAATGAATAACAACAGCAAAAAAATGATTATAGCCATTATAAGGGGCATAACCAGGTAGGCCAAGTAGAAAGAAACTATAATCCAAGTTATTACTGAATCATCTTCACCAAGATTTTCCGCAGTGATTCCTGACTGAATTTAAAGCAACCTTTTTTTAAAATATCATTGCTCCAAAAGGAAGAACTTTTTCAAACAGTTTTATGTTACAAAGTATATATTTTTAAATGTTAACCATAAGATCACACATCTGAGAATCACTTCTAGTTTTTGTTAGCCTACACATATGAATTGATTAAAAAACATATATATATATGACATTTTATCTTTGATAGTCAAAGTCACTGAGTTAAATAAAAATATGAAATATTCATTAAGAATTATTTGTTCATAATATTGAAACTTTTAGGGAAACCATATTAGCTACTGAGATAAAATGTTAATATACTTTAAAAAAATTCTTACGATCAAAAATTCTAAAGGTAAGCCAATGGACACATAGTTGATAAATTACTAATAACATAACTTATTTTCTAAGAATACTAATTCGTAGTATGTAGCATGAGAGAATATATGGTAGAAAATATATTGATTTAAAACTTCCTTGGCTGAATATATTTCCTAAGTGCTAGAGTCCTGATAATATTTGGTTTCGCTTTTGAATAACTCTCCACGGTCATTTCTCTCTGAATGTGCCAGGCTGTGCAGTATAGTAATTGAGGCCATTTTTCTAGAATTGAGGATTTCCCCCAACTAAAAAAATGCTATTTTTCTTACTCTGACTTTGATGCAAAAGTTCAAAGGCCCCCTGGATTCTTACTGGTTCGAAGACTTCCAGACCGCCTTCTCTGCTTTAAGTTGGTTTTCTTTCTGTGTGGAAGTTGACAGCAGATTTTACCAGTTGATGTTGCATCTCAAAATTAAAAAAAAAAGCATAAATTCAAAGTAGTAGTCAAGTAGGAATGATTAGGTGGCATAGACCACTACAATGTTTTACTGGTGTTATTTGTTTCACAAGAAAGAGCGTTGCTACTTTGAGATGGAGAACTAAGTACAAAATTTCCCCAAACATGTTCTTTCTTTCATACATTTTCTCCACAAACATGTTACTGCGTCCTATGCACACTATAGACTATGCTTAGGTCTGGAAATACTAAAGTCTTTGAGATGTGGTCTTTCCCTTAGCCAACACAGAACTTAGTAGCGAAGATAAAATACTTGCTATCAAGTCAATTCCGACTCATGGTGACCCCATGTGTGTCAGCACAGAACTGTGCTCCATAGGATTTTTAATGGCTGGCTTTTCGGAAGTAGAGAGGCCTTTTTTCCAGGGTGCCTCTGGATAGGCTTGAACCTCCAACTTTTGGTTAGCAGCCAAGCATGTTAAACATTTGTACCGCCCACAGACTCCAGGGAGGATACACATATACAACAAACAAGTGAAGTAAAGTGCATGAGGCTTAGAATGGAACTCTACTGGGTATGGAGGGTTTACAAGCATGTTCATGGTTTAGATATAAAAAGATACTACTACTTGTTTTTCTTTCCTGCATTCCATTGACCTATCATCACAAGTCTTGCTGCAGCTTCCCATTTGGTAAGATGTACAAGTTAAGATAGGACTAGTACAGAGACTGAAGTTGATGCTATAATGGTCAGAAATGTAAACCCAAAAAACCAAACTAAACCCATTGCCATTGAGTCAATTCATGGTGACCCTATAGAGACCCTATAGTACAGAGTAGAACTTCCCCATAGGGTTTCCAAGGAGCAGCTGGTGGATTTGAACTGCTGAGCTTTTGGTTAGCAGCCAAGCTAAGGTCAGTAGAGTCACTGGAAGAATAGATGTTCATTTCTAAGCAACCTGGGTGAAATAAGTGGAATTTACTCTGTTATATACAAGAGAACTTTTGTACTATTGTTCTTGAAGATTTATGCACAGCAGTATATACACCAATTCAACAATTTCTGCATGTACAATTCAGTGACATTGATTACATTCTTCAAGTTGTGCAATCATTCTAACCCTCCTTTTCTGAATTGTTCTTCCACCATTAACGTAAACTTAAACTGCTCCCCAACCTTCCTATCTGATCTTTTGAGTTGCTGTTGTCAATTTGGTCTCATATAGATAATTCTGTAAAAGAGCACAATGCTCAAGGCAGACATTCTTTACTAATGAAGCTACACTATGGTTTGGTTTAAAGAAGACTTTAGGGATATTTTTAGTTTAAGGTTTTGTTATGGATTGAATTATGTCCCCCCAAAATGCGTGTCGACCTGGCTAGACCATGATTCCCAATATTGGGTGATTGTCCACTATTTTGTCATCTGCTGTGATTTTTCTGTGTTTTAAGTCCTACTTCTATGATGTTAATGAGGCAGGATTAGAGGCAGTTATGGTAATGAGGCAGAACTCATTCTACAAGATTAAGTTGCATTTTGAGTCAATCTCTTTTGAGATAGAGAGAATTGAGGAGAGAAACAGGGGTACCTCCTACCACTAAGAAAGCAGAGTGGGGAGCAGTGCTTATCCTTTGAACCCAGGGTCCCTGTGCTGAGATGCTTCTAGACCAGGGGAAGATTGATTATAAGGACCCCCCCGCAGAGCTGACCGGAGAAAGAAAGCCTTCCTCTGGAACTGACACCCTGAATTCAGACTTCTAGCCTCCTAAGCTGTTAGAGAATAAATTTGTCTTTGTTAAAGCCATCCACTTGTGATATTTCTGCTATGGCAGCACTAGATAACTAAGATAGGTTTAAAGACTATCTTAGGGCAATAGTCTCAGGGATTCATTCAGCTTCAGTGGCTCCAGAAAGTCTAGATTCCATGAGAATTTGGAATTCTGTTCCTCATTTCCCCCCTCTTCATTAAGATTCTTCTAGAGAATCTTTGATCAAAATTTTCACTAATGGTAGCTGGGCACCATGCTATCATTCTGGTCTCATGTCAAGGAAGGCAGTTGTTCATGGAAGCAATTAGCCATGCATAGCAAGAGAGCTTGTGATTTCAAGGAAATGATGGATTCATATTTTCTGAAATCACAAAGTTGGGATGGATGTTGAGGAAAAATTTTATTTAATCTTCTGACTTATAGGAACATAATTCAATTGATTTTTATTCTCTGTTATCTTGATTATAATTCTGAATTCTTCTTAAGATGAAAATAATATGCAATTATTCTTATTTCCTACATGCTTTTTTTATATGTAGTCTTTCAGTTATTACTTAGCTTTGATTTTCTGATTCATGTCTCCCTAGCAATCCAAAAAGAAACACTCAGAAATATCACCTTGGCTTCTTCCACATAATCATGTTCTCCTTAGAATTCTTCTCTCCCGTGCCATCTGTACTGGATACACTACTTCAGACTAGGAAACAACCTCCCGTCTTCTTTTTCGGCAGCCCATACAGGGTAATTTAATGATGCAGCATTCTAGATGCCAACAGAATTGCTGATTCTCTCCTAAAATAAGCTGATTTAATAACATTTTTTGGCATATGTGTTAATGCAATATTATGCTCTTAAATGTTTTATCCAAGCATAGTATTTAGTTCATGTATCTGGTTTTATCTCTCTTAAAGGTAAAATGGTTATTGTTTTGTGGTCCCTTACTTGATTTCGACATGAATACCTCATTAGACTGTTTGCAGAAGTATCTGTGAAACACAGTCAGTATCACAGGCCAAAGTGCAGTGCTGTGAAGGAGAAAGACTGCAAATAAATAAGGAGCAAAATCAATAAATATCAAATAACTAATGTTAGAATGCTTGTGTGTAAAAATTAAAATGCCCCCTTTCACCCTTACAGCAATTATTTTATGCCCTAGTACATGAGCTATGATTGTATATTTAATTCTATTTATTAAAATGGCATCTTTCAAAATATACTTTTATAGCAGTGAGTCCTACAGAAAGATTCTCTTTGACTTTTCTTGTCCTTC
Source organism: Trichechus manatus latirostris (assembly GCF_000243295.1). Taxonomy (NCBI): domain Eukaryota; kingdom Metazoa; phylum Chordata; class Mammalia; order Sirenia; family Trichechidae; genus Trichechus; species Trichechus manatus. The sequence goes on from NW_004444109.1 coordinate 5,350,559, forward strand.
ATGCTGTCCTTTTGGGCAAATTTTGAACAATGAAAATTTTGTGAAGTTAACTGAATTTTTTGTTATAAATTTAAAATATATAAATGATTTAAATGAAAAAGTTTGTTCATCTCTTTACTTTGAAAAACATAATTTCAAATTGTTTTTTACATCAGGATTTGAAATCATTTTTACAAATACTCTTGAGATTGAAAGAGTCTATAAGTTCATACAAGATTCTTTCCCACCTTTTAGCTAGCATAGTACCTAAATAATTTGCACATGGTTTTTATAAATTAGTTTTTTAGGCACTTTTATAGAAGGAGACATTGTACCCTAGCATGATAACACATTATAGTGTCTCAGGATACTACCAGTCAGGAAGTACTTACTTTTCTGCAATTTAAACCTATACCCTCTTGTCCTATATTCAGTGAATAGAGAAGAAAAAAAAATTCACTGTTACTGTATAAGAACTTTTTCACATAACCCCAAACTAATTATGAGTCCCTCCAAGCTTTCTCTTTCTTTGTTATGCTTGAATAAACTCACTTTCATTTACCTATCCTCCCTGATACAGTCTCAGTAAAGTTTAATCATTTTTATTCTTCTCCTGTAGGACTACTTCAATTTCTCCAGATCTCATTTCATTTTTCACTCAGGTTCTGAGCTATAGGACATACCTCTTGAGGTTTCTTCACCAAAAAGTGCACCTTCTCTACCTCAGAGACTGAGCTATTTTTTGACATGAAAAGAGTAACAGAGAGGGGACTACTCTGTAATTTATTATAGTCTATATGCTTCAATTAAGTTTGGAGGATCAGAGAAGAACAATATTTCTTGACAGCACTTTGAAATTACAGAAAGCAAAATGAGAATATAATATCTATAAAATGTTTCTCTGATAAAACTGTTTTGGTAGAGAGATGAACTACCCTGCTGTGCAGATATTTAGCATTTCAGTCCAAAGGACTGTCTTTGAATGTCTGTGACTGAAAGATGTTTTTTCAGCTATGATCAGGGAAATTAATTTTACAGCAATTCATAAAACAAACATTTATGTTTAAACATATTATTCAATGGACATTTTGCTTCTGACAATGGCATAAAATTAAATTTGAACTTCAATGCCTTACATTTTATGAAAAGAGATAAAGTTGATCAAAAATGATAATATGACTGTGCATCATATAGAGATAGATAAATAGCTGTCATTGAGTTGACTCCATCTCATTGCAATTTTATGTACAACAGAATAAAAAGTTGCCTGATCTCGCATCATCCTCACAATCACAGGCATATTCAAGTCCATCATTGTGGCTACTGTGCTAATCCATCTCACCAAAGGTCTCCCATACCCTCGTTGGCCCTCTGCTTCACCAAACATAATGCCCTTCTCAAGTGCTTGATCTCTCCGGATGACATATCCAAAGCAAGTGACTCGAACAATGTTCTGTTTATGATCTGTAAGGTTTTCATTGGCTAATTTTTGAAAGTAGATAGTCAGGACATTCTTCCTAGTCTCTCTTAGGTTGGAAGCTCCACTGAAACCTGTCCTCCATGGATGACCTGCTGGTATTTGAAATACCAGTGGCATAGTTTCCAACATCACAGCAATATACAAGCCACCATAGTGGCAGGTGGGTGGTGGATGCATCAAAAGCTCTATATCAAATACCATTGCCATTATTAAGGAAGTCAAAGACATTCGGAGCAGATCAGTGAAAATTTGTGACAAGTTTCTGCTATTAAGTGTAATTGAATCCTAAGCTCTCAAAGGTTGAATAGGATTATAACATGCAGAAGAGTGTTATGGAAAAAGTTTACAGCATAAAAGTAGTAAGACTAGAATATTTTTCTGAAACACGTGGATGTTTGCTCTGCAGTCATCAGAGCAGGGCCAGGAGCATCCCCAGGCTATGGAGACCATCTGTTTTTAGCCATTTTCACCAGTAAACAGAGCAATATGACAACAGTGCAATGGTAGCAGAGAACAGTGGCCTGCTGATGTGCTTTTAGATTCCCTTTATGTGAGACATTCTTAAGAAAGACTTTAGACACTAGAACCTTCATTCTCATGATTGCTGAGTTGAGGATCCCAATACACTCTTTTAAAAACAAACAAAAAAACATTGCCATCAAGTCAATTCCAACTCATAGTGACCTTCTAGGACAGAGTACAACTGCCCCATAGGATTTCCAAGGAGCAGCTGGTAGATTCAAACTGCTTACCTTTTGGTTAGCATCTGAACTCTTAACCACTCTCATTTTAAGTACTTAAAAGAGGAAGCGACTAATTTTAGGCTATGTCTGAGCTTTCTTTCTTTTTAACAACTTGTTGAAAACTACCTTCCTAATAAGAGCCTGAAGTTTTGTTTTCAACTCTTATCCCTACCCATAAAAGTGAAAAGATATTGCACCTCCAGATATAACCTAGAATGTATATGTGAAACATTGAGTCAAAAATTAAATTAATAACATCTTCAGAAGTTCAAAATGATTTTATTTTCTCTAATCTCAGGATTCACCCCTGTGGTATCAAAGAGACTTAAAGTACTTTAAAACTCAGCAAAATAAAATAATATTACAAAATAAAAAACCATTCATTTGAGAACACCAAGGCAGCTAAAATGAGTGAACCAGAGTCTTACTTTGTATAACCGTAATATTGTAATGGAATTAACTGTTGAAGGCCTAGATATAGACTGTTGGGAACTTCTCTCAAATTATTTAAAATTATATATGTCAAAATTCTATGGTATTTACCATATTTATTTTTGTATTTACAACTAGTCTGATAAGCATGTAGAGAAGTATTTTTAGTCTCATTTTTACATCTGAGGAAATTGAGACTCAGAGATTAGTAGTAACTTTTCATGTTTTCCAATGGCTAAATTAAGGTAAAGATCCAAGCTTTCTAAATTCAGATTTCCTACATTGTTCCTCTAATATTCATGTTTAAAAAACCTTGAATCACATGTAATTGTCATAGTGTGTCCTTCTGTTCATAAACTTTTGTCGATTGTATTAGTTATCTATTGCTGTGTAACATATCACCACAAATTTAGCAGAATAAACAAGCACACATTTATTATCTCACAATTTCTGTGGTTCAGGAGTCCAGGTAAGACTTAAAGTAGATTTTCTGCTTAGGTTTCACAAGGATCCAATCAAGAGGCCAGGCTGCATTCTCATCTGGAGGCTCAAAAGGGGAAGAATGGAAGAATTCACTTCCAAACTCACTCAGTCTCGGCAGAATTCATTCCCTTGCGGAGTCCTGACTTCTTGCTGATGGTCAACTGGAGAATGTTCTTGGTGTCTAGAGATCACTTTCAGCTCCTTGCCACATGAGCCCTTGATGTGGCCACTTACCTCTTTAAAGCCAGATCAGAAGAATATCTAGAGTGAGTCTGCTAGCAAGACAGAAACTTATATAATGTAACATATTCAGAGGAGCGGCATACCATCACTTGTGCCATATTCTATTGGTTAGAAGCAAGTCCCAAGTCCTGCCCACCCCAGAGAGTTGCAGATTACCCAAAGGCATGAACATCAGGAGGCCGGGATCACGAAGGACACTATAGTGTTTGTACACGACAAGGGTACTGCTAGAAATTGATTTATACAGAAATTGATTTATAATAATTAATAACATTAAATCCTAACCTTTAGTCCCATCATAACACATGAATCAAGAAATACTCTTTACTTAACAATAACTCATCCTAACCATGAGATCCTAGGTATGTGAGGATCTTTGATTGCATAATGTAATGCACAGAAGCCTTCCTTTCTGGACTGTCCATAAAGAGAGAACAATTTTGAGGTAAGGTCTTATATAAGCCATTAGCGCTAATAATTCAGTGGGATATTTGGCAAAAATTAAGTTGCCTTTTAGATTACTATCATTTTCTATAATTGCCACTTTTACTACAAAACCAAAAAGATACTCATTGATCTATATTAAGATATATTTTTAAGGTCCCCAGTAAAAAACAAAAGAAAAAACAAAGCCCCCAATTATTTTTATTTTTCCTAATGTTATGCTTCATTTTATCATAATGCACAGTTTGATGTTTCTTTTTGTTCCCTTTTTGCCTACAAATCTTCGTGCCCTCTTTCATTTTTCTTTTTTATTTACAATACAACAAAGACTTTGGTTTCTCAAATTACCTTTTTTGATAGATTGAATCGGGTTATTTGGTGTTTTAGAATGTGTTTCTACATATTTAATTTTGTATGAAACTATTTGAGAAAACACAGGATAAGGAAGTATATTGAAGGTGTTCAGATACTACCTGTAATCTCCCTAGAATTGCAAGAGAGAAATGTTTTAAACTGCATGGAAAACATACTTTGTAAAATATTCTTGTTGCTGCATGGATGAATGCATATTCTGTTAGGGAGTGGAGAACATTATACAATTTAAAATATAATTTGATTATTTTAATTAAGGTTATAGAAAAAAATGAATTTAAAACACAGTTTTATGAATTTTTATTGAATCAATAATTATGTTAAAGTATGTATTTTTATATCCATTTGGATTAAAAAGAAACAAGAGTACATTTATGCAGCTAGAATAAGCCATGTTCAAAAACTATTCCAGCTAATGCAAAATCAAAATATGTTTTATCTGATGTAAAACATTGGCATGCAGACTAATGTGAAAATTGACTGGGTGATAATTTCTTCATGAGTATTGTAATGAAATAAAAATGAGAAGGTTTTAACACATTTTGATACAAATCTACAATACATAATTCAAAATGTGATAGAATACATTTGACAACCAAAGTCTCAATACATGTGTTAATATGCCTTTGTAGGGATTTGAATATAGTAGAAGAAATTAATATACTTAATCTTAGAAACCCTATCCATGGGTTTTTGTATAATTTTCAATCAGTAAAGAAGACCAAAACCCCAAATCGAATGAAACTTATAAAATATTTTTATCACCGTATGTATTTCTCTTTCTTTCCTTCTTATGCAACCCCATTTCCCCATCAGCAGGGAGACCTAACAAGGATGGAAGGCTTCTTGTTCCCACTCATCAGAGTATGAGAGAAATTGCCTGGGATCGGACAGATTGAAATGCTCATTCTGTAAAGCCCAGATCAAGTCTCCCCTCTCTAATTGCTTAGCAGTATTAACCACCTGCCTCCTCTGTACATAATAGCAAATGTTCTGTTCATACTTCTGGAATAGGGCTCACCATATCACATTAGTTATATAGCTGCCATTATGGCCCCAATAATCTTTTGTGCCTTACCTCTTAACAGGTCCTTAAATGCACTTAATCATGCATCAACTGCTAAACGTGTATTCGTCTCATATTATGCTACATTTTTCCAAGTCCCTGTGTTCCTGAACCTGCAGTTTTTTCAGCTCCCTCTGGCCTTTGTTTGACTTGTAAATATGTATTCATTTAGAGCTCAGCACAGAACTGGTTGCCTGTGAATGTCTTTCCCTGAACAAAGGAGCAAAATTAGGTGGTGCAAACTGTTAATGCCCTTAGTCGCTAACTGAAAAGTTGGAGGTTCAAGCCCACCCGAAGGCACCTTGGAAGAAAGGACTGGTGATCTACTTCTGAAAAACCAGCCATTGAAAACCCATGGAGCACAGTTCTACTCTGACACAAATGGGGTTGCCATGAGTAGAAATTGACTGGACAGCAATGGTTTTTCTCTTTGCTATTTTTAAAACTTACCATATCATTATGTGTTTACTTTCTCAGTAAACTTCAAGTTCTTAGTATATTAATCTTCATGTACTAAGATCTTGTGAATTACTTTTCATGTTTTAAATCCCTGATGAAGATGAAAAATTTTAGTGAAAAGTGTATCAGATATGTGTAGGCAAGGAAACAGCTTACATAACTTTGATGAGCCTCATTTTCCTTGCAACTAATTGGAGATATAAATTATTCTCCTATCAAATAGTTGCCAGGTGGTTTATACAAATGTATACTCAGAATGGTAAAACAGTTACTAGCACAGAAAAAATGTTCACTATGTCTCAATTCCTTGTTTCAGTTACAGATCATAAAAAGGCAGTATTAATTGTTATTATATGTCAAACTTTTCTACAAAATATTAACCATATTTAGAGTAAGGATTAACTTACTGTGTCACTAGTGATTTAATAGTTAGGAGTTAGATGAATGAATACATGGACAGAATTCCTGCATGTGAACTGTATAGCAGCAAATGTAGTCCAAGCTAACCCCAATAAGGTCGTTTCATGCCTTTCAATGTCTAAGACTGTTTTCCCTGGAAAGTGATTTAACAAAATAGACATTGAAAAAGACCCATTATTAGTCTTTATACAAATTCTCTAAAATGTTAATTTTACAGGATATATCTTGAGACATGATACAAGAATACAAACAGACTCTATTTTATGGCTTTTAACACATTTCGTAAGATGGTGTTTAGTATCTCATCTCTCACTTTATTGCCTATTCTTCTCCTAATCCCACATATAATATAGTGAAATCAAAATATGTTGTCTCTCCCCTTCATTTCTTAGAACATACTTTTGTTCAGCCCGTATTTCTTGTTGATGTGGGAAACTTCTATTTCTCCTTCAAGACTTTCTCAGTAATCGTGTCTGTGCCCTCCAAAAGAACTCTAATAGAGCACACTGCATTTCCAAATCATTCTTTACTGATCTATGTACAATATTGAGTTCTAAATACCTCTAAAGTATGGACATATTTTATGTTTATATTTCCATTCAATGTCTGTAATATGTTCTTGGAACAAGTTGTTGAGCAACAGTATATGCTGAATTAATAAATTAATGTATAGCTATCAAATAATTAGAAAGCCCCTGTTCCTTTACTTTTGCCCATGTCTGGTAGATCAGAACATGGCTAAATACCTTCAATTTAATCATAGATACAGATACTATTATGTAATTTGAAAGATGATGTGGCCATACTATCATTTTTTGATAGATGTCACATTCTCAATGATTATCCATGCATTCAGTAATCTTTTATTTCTTATTATATACAGATGCTGTTCTAAGTGCTGATATAGTCGCTGTTGTTAGGTGCCATCAGGTAGATTTCACTCTCATAGCCAGCCCATGTAACACAGTAGAACTTCCCCACAGGGTTTTTTGGGCTGCTATCTTTACAGAAGCAGATCACCAGGTTGTTCTCCATGGAGCTGCTGGGTGGGTTAGAACCACCACCCTTTCAGTTAGCAGCCGAGTGTTTAACCTGTGCACTTACCAGGGCTCCTTGCTGATATCATAGAGAATAAAGTAAAGTTACTGCCTCAACAATCTTACATTCTAAATTAGGGGAAGGAAAGTAGACACATAAAAAAATGTGTGTGTGTATGTGTAAAAATAAAGTATACAGTATTTCAGCAATGAAGAAATTAAACCAGCATAAAGGGGATAAGGAGTTGCAGGAGTAGGGTGAGCACATAGTTGAAATTTTATATAAGGAATGTCAGTGAAGGCCTCACTAGGCCTCACTAGCACTCAAACCTAGACGAGTTAATGGAGTGAACCCTATGAACATGTGAATTAAGAGCACTGCAGGCAGAGGGAACATAAAGTATAAAGGCTCGGTGGTGGTAGCTTACTTCATGTGTTTCAATGACAGCAATCAGTTACTTTGGAGAGAATAAACTAGAAAGAAGATAGCAGGAGATGGAGCGGTGAGTCAGCTTATGTAGGATCTTATATACCATAAAAAACATGTTGGCTTTTGCTCTAAGCAATTTCAGGAAACTTTGGAAGGCAAGGAGCAGAGGAGTGGCATGATCTATTGCAGATATTTAAAGAATCACTCTGATTAATTTGTTGAGAATAGACTGCAGAAGGTTTAGGGCAGAAATTTAAAAACTATTTAGGAATGGGTTTCATTAATCCACGGAGAGATAATAGTGGCTTAAACCAAGGTTGTATCAGTAGATATAGTTGGAGAAGTGACCAGATTCTGGGAATAGTTTGAAGAGAAAGCCAGAAAGAATTGTTAATGAGCTGAATTTGGATTATAAAATAGAGGAATAAGATATGACTCTACATAATGTAGGATTAGTTCAACTGTATTATAATTCAAGAGCCTCTCACATAAGTTCTGTAGGTGCACACAGGAAAGTATATGATAAACCTCAGAATAAAGGATTCTTGTATATATTTGACATTTAATTACTCAAGAAATTTAAAATTTTTCTTTGTGTTTCTCATCACCCTTGCTCCAGTTACTTATTGCCTATCTTCTTTCCTAGACCATTAAGTATAGAATTACATGTGTTCTATCTTTTCGGCCACTTAATGTCCAATATCTAGCATGTTATTAAGCACAGAGAAAAGACTCGAAATTATCTGCTGAAGGTATCTATGTCATTAATTCAACAAATATGTGTTGAGTCACTACTAGAAGCTAGGCACAATGTTAAATGTTGATGATTCAAGTTGAATAAAGTTCCACTCCTGCTTACTGTTTATCCAAGAAAACAGATACAGAAATAAACCCATAAGAATAACAAAAAACAATAACATGTATAGGATATTAACTAAAATAAAAATGATCGATATATGGATACACAGAGAATACTACAACCTTTTTGCAGATTCCCTTAATAACATAGTTTAATATGTATTTTGATGCTATATTCTAGTTTTGACTGGTAATATTTCAAACTACAAGTGTAGTCATGATATTTTTCTCCTTTTATAATTTTAACTCTATCTCCTTCTACTCCTTTTCCTTCTTTTTTACCTTCCATTCCTTCTCTCTGCTTTTCCCCTGTATCTCCTTCTTCTTTTTCTCTTCCTCCTACATCATATTTATTCTTCCTCCCATTCCCTTCTGGATTTTGGACGCTACTGATAATTTTTCATAGAATCTCCTAAACCATTTTCATGTATTATTATTTACATTTTCTGGATTGTAAAACTGTATTTAAAATATGTTAAACTATTAATTTAGTGATTAGCAATCCCAAATACAAGCACATAGCAGAGATTTTTGCCCCATACAATTCTTTAATTTATGCATATAGTTAAACACTTCTTTAAATACATAGGAAAAAGTCAGTGATAGAGTAGCACAAAATAAATTACAGGGAAAAATACTTGGAAGCTATCAAGCAGTACTAATTTGTTTCATATTTCTATATGTCGATGCATTGATTTTTGTTAATTACCTGGTAACAGCTTCTACCTGGATATGTTGGTCTGAATGACCAAAATCAAAGAGATGAGAAAAATTCATCTGCCTATTCCCCTACAAAGCCTGAACCGTAATCTGAGTTCTTATTCCTAATAAAGACTTCTGAGTTGCAATTTGCAGAAACATAACTCAAAAGAACTAGAGAAAAAATGGAATATATTATAGAAGGATGCTAGATAGTAACAGGATTGAAGGAAAAGGTACAGATTCTAGGGTATACTGTTTCAATTCAAAATATACGCTACTTAGGAATTCCGGCAAAGTGGCACTCTAGGCAGAAGCACCACGCCATCCCTCCACAGCAGAGATCCGAGAAACTAAGCCAAACAGAGAATACAACAATCCTGAAACCCTAAAACATCAAATGAAGAAATAAAGAACTCAGCCAAGCACCAAATGTAGTGAGAAAACTGACAGAGAACGGAGAGCGAGGAGAGATTCATGCAGAGGTCCCCTACCAGCTAACGCAGCGCAGATCCACCATCGTGGACTCCTATCGGAGACCAGCAAACGGGGGTACGAGAAAGCAGCTTCAAGGAGCGTCCAGTGGGAGACAAAACAACTGGTAATTTGTGGTGTGCGCTTTCCCACCCCCGACCCCTCTTCGCCCTGGTTCGGCATCCTCTGCTTCCAATGGCCACGGTCCCTTGACCAGGAAGTGCCGGCTGCTTGGATTCCACACACCCAAGCAGGCAGCTCTCTGGGTGCCATTTGTTGGCTGCTAGTGTTGCTTTTTTTTTCTGCTGCTTTTGATTTCTCACTTGCCTCTCACCACCTCCCCCTCCTTTCACTCAAGTGCCTGGCTCCATGCGCCACCTTTGCTTCTTCCTGAGAGGCTGTAGAACACTGGCAATTTGTGATATA
>NW_004444109.1:5361057-5362734 GCF_000243295.1 Trichechus manatus latirostris
CATTTGTTGGCTGCTAGTGTTGCTTTTTTTTTCTGCTTCTTTTGATTTCTCACTTGCCTCTCGCCACCTCCCCCTCCTTTCACTCAACTGGCTGGCTCCGTGCACCACCTTTGCTTCTTCCTGAGGGTCTCCAGAATGCCGGCAATTTGTGATATACGCTTTCCCACTCTCTACCCTTCTTCACCCACACTCGGCATCCTCTGCTTCCCACGGACACAGTCTCTTGTCCAGAAACACCAGCCCACACTAGCTGGCTCTCTGAGTGCCATTTGTTGGCTGCTGGTGTTGCTTTTTTTTTCTTTTTTCTGCTTCTTTGGATTTCTTGCTTGCCTCTCATCACCTCCCCCTCCTTTCGCTCAAGTGCCTGGCTCCGTGCGCCATCTTTGCTTCTTCCTGAGGGGCTGCGGAGCTCCATTCGAGTGTGGAGCTGCTTCCCAGTCTGGGCTACCGCACTGGTGGGATCCCGGGGCTTTTGTTCGTTTGTTTGTTTTGAATTGTTTGTTTTCTTTTCCTTTACTTGAGTTGGGAGCCCTTTCTGGCCAGGCGGAGCTGTGTGGCAAGGAACTCCCCTTCAGCTTCCACAGAAGTGCAGAGGGATCCCTGAGGGCATTTCTTTTCTCATTGTTTCTTTTTTTTCTGTTTTGGGGGGCCGTTCTTGTTCTTTTTTTTTTTTTAATTTGTTTTCTTTTCCCTCTTTTCCCCTTTATGTCTTTCTTCATTGCTCAGTTTCTTGTCTCTCTATATCTTCCTTCTCCTTCTGATCCCTGAATACCAGGCATTTTATACCTCTATGCCTTCTAGCCAGGCTATACTGTGACACCTGAGAGCGACTTCCCCAGACCTCATAGTTGCATCGGTGGGTTCCCTGGGAACTTTGCGGTTCTTTAACCTTTCTGATTTTTATTTATTCATTCTTTTCTTTTCTTCCTCTTCCCCTTTCTGTTTTTCTCCATTTCATAGTCTCCCATCTCTCCATTCCAACAGCAAGCTCCCCTAGCATTCTTTTTTATTTATATGTTTTCTGGCTCCTGTTCCTCTCTCCTCTCTCCCATATCCATCTTAGCTCCACACATAACAATCTCCCCGCTCCATCCTGCCTACCTGCACCGTGCGCTTGACATTACACCACCAAGCAGTACAGACACGGCCTACTGGAACCTGTCCTGCACTGATAAATGACCCACCCTGGTAGCTGTAGTAAGTGCCACAAAAAACCCGTCCCAGTAACTCCTCTTCAGCGAGATCTGCCCTGCTGTACCATATCTGAGTGACTGACCCTGCCAGTTGGAGAAGGAGGCGAAAAGTATTGAGTGCACAGATGAGCAAACAACAAAGAACACACAGTCCACCTGCTCAGACATAGTCAAATTTTTTTTTAAAGGGATGAAAAAAACAAATCTACAATCAATAAATGAGAAAAATAACTATGGAATGCCCTGAAAACAGCAGACAATATCAAAACATTTACAAAAACAGGACAGGATGGTTCCAGTAGGAGTCCAAATTAAAACACCAAATGACTCTCCTGTGGAAGAAACTGCACTAGAAGTACCTGATAGGGAATTCAAATCTCTAATACTCGGAATTTTCCAAGAACTGAGGCAAACATGAGGAAAGAATAGACAAATTCATGGAAAATACAGACAAAAAATTGGAGGAATTCAGGAAGATGATGCA
>NW_004444109.1:5368998-5428330 GCF_000243295.1 Trichechus manatus latirostris
ATGTAGAAATTTTTGAAACGGTGTATCTTTGGCTAAGTGTATTTTCACCAAAAAAAAAAAAAGGTTGAGAATTTAGAGGGTTAATATGTTGTGGGGTTGTTAACCAATGTCATAATACCACATGTGTACTACTGTTTCATGAGAAACTATTTGTTCTGTAAGCCTTCACCTGAAGTACAATAAAATTTAAAAAAAAAATACACTACTTAGTAATACATATTTTACATTACCTAATTCTCTCAGATTTTCTACTAGGAGATCACATCCAAGGAGAAATGAGAGAATATTCTCCTTTAACCCCAGTTATATAATCGTTGGCAAGGTATCTGGTTGTTTCAAGTACCTACTAAAGTGTTACTTAATGGAGTATTAAATGGGAGGAAACTCTAAACAGTGGTGGCCAAGCCACTCAAGATTACTATAATGAGCCTAGTCTGGGTGATGTGGCCATCCCTGAAGTCACAGAAGTCATTTTCCTTCATAGCAAAAGAAGGAGGAAATATGGTAGTCTAAGTCCAAAACTGCTGTCAAGAAATCTAAAGTGTCTAAGAGTTTCCCTGCTTGCAAGCTAAAAAGTTAACCTGCCACAAAATCACAGTTTCTGATAGAAGATTCCTGGGTGAGAAAAAATGGACTTTTAACTCACAGCACAGCAGGCAGTCTGAGCTTCATGTTTGTACTTGTTCCCCTGGTCATACCAAGGTGGGCCAGATGGATGCTGTACAGTCAGTGGGTTTGTGCCACAGCTGTGGAATCCTTGAGCTCAAAAAAGCCACACACCTAAAAGGGGCTGCTAACAAACCTGCTCCACTTTCACCCCATAGAGAGACATAATCTTTTTCATCCTGGAGAGTAAATAAACCTACCTTTGCCCAGGAGGGAGACACAATCTTTATCTTACAAACATCCTTGAAAAGATAGTCTGAAACAAAAAGCATCGCAAGATAGGCAGAAATATGAGAAACCCATAGGGAATTCTCTCCCAACAACAGCAAACACGCCACTGCCACCACATACACCTCTTATCCTTTCAGCTGGTGCTCAGAAAGGCACACATCCAATATAATCACACTTTGCCTGTCATGGCACTTTGTTACACTAAAGTGAAAAAAAATCTTAATACTTTATTTGTCAAAATAAAATTTAACTGGACCCATCATCCCATTCCACCAGATCTATCAAGAGTAGTGTTATTGGGTGGTTTTCTGTACGTATATTTCCTTCTGCAGCAATGTAGAAGTGGCTGGTAAATCTGGTCTCAAGGTAAAATATGATCTTACCGTAGTAACAGTAAGGCTTTTTCTGTATATGTCTTTATTTTATATATTTGCAAGTAGATGAAGTATTTTATTCACAGATTTTTCAGAGAAGCTGATTATGGGTAGGGACTATTCTCCATTTGCCAGCAGGCTGTATGGCCAATAGAGTTCTGTCTATTAGTAGTGAAATGGAAACTGAGGCAAAGGCAGAAGTTAAATGAGTTAGGGAGATATACAGTAGGGAAAATGATATAAAAGGGGGATTTCAACAGATACAGAGACTGTGAATCATTATAGTCGTAGGGGAGAGAGATGGAGAGGGAAATGGAGAGGGGAAGGAAGGAAGAAGGAAGAGAGAGAGTAGAAAATTAGGTATGATTTCTATGTGCGGGATTGTTTAAAAATTTTCAGGAGAAAGCCTTTAAGTAAATCAAAAGTAAGGATTCATACACTTTTCAAAATTTCTGAAATTATAAGGATAATTGTATGAATGTGACAAGAGAAACTTAGAAGAAGGACTATATTTTTTCCAGTCCCATCAGTGAATATGAAACATACATTTTATACAGTGCCTGCATGTGTACCTACATTTTTATTTGTTAATATATATATTTTTAAATTTCTGGTGGCAAGGCATACAACAAAACATCCATCCATTCACAATTTCTACATGAGCATTTCAGTAACATTGGTTACATACTTCACATTGTATCATCATTCTCACGATCTCTACCCATTTTGTTTCATCACCATTAATTTAGGCTTTCTGCCCCTTGAAATTCTCATGTGTGCTTTAGATTAGTCAGTTGAACCTCATACAGAAAATTCTTTATAGGAGCACTATGTTCTAGGCAAACATTTTGTATTGATTGGGATAAACAGTTTTTAGTTTAATGATGGCTTCATGGGATAATTTTGGTTCCAGGTTTAAAGATTATTTCCAGGTATTAGGTGGGGATGTTCTTCCAGTCTCAGTGGATCCAGTAAGTCTGGTTTCCGTGTGAGTTTTAAGTTCTGTTCCACACTTTCCCTCCTTTTTTATTAAGATCCATCTGTTGTGTCCTTGATAAAACGTACATACTTTTTCTTAAGTTCATTAGTAACCTCAGGTACTGTAATTCAGTATTTTCCCAGCATGCCTAAATTTCTTAGTAGATGTCTTATTCCTTTTTCTAATTTTAGAAATAAATCTATTACCTAAAATTAGGTTATTCACATATATATTGATATGTTGGATATGCCTGCCTGAATCGTCTTTTTTTGTGTGTCCACTTTCATATTAATAATTTGAATGTAGAAGAAAGAGACATCATGTCACTTATATCTATATCTTCCATAAAGTTGAAATCCAAAGGATGAAATGAATTGAGACCATACAGAGGGAGGATCTAGAAGAAGAATTATGTTTTCTTATGGTAGATTTACAGAGTGTTATCACACTTTATTATCTGTGCATGCTTTATCCATTCATTAATCCTTCTTATTTTTTTAATACATTTCAAAATAAGTTCCAGACATCAAAATATTTGCACCTAAATAGTTCAGTAAGTATATCATTAGTTAGAATTCACTGTGCATTTGTATATTTTGTTTGAATTAATATTTTAGAATCAAAGAAATGCAGAAATCTTATGGGTACATTTGTTAAGTTTTGACACATGCATATAAGCATATGAATATAAGCAAGTGCATGCACATATGCATATAACAAATGCCAACTTTTGTCACTATATAGTATATTATTTATTACCATCAATAGAGAAAGTTCTTTATGGCCTCTCTCAGTGAGTTCCCACCCCAAACCCCTACAGGTAGCCACTAATTTGATTTTTTCTTTTCTACTGTAAGTTACTATAGATACCTGGGTTCTATCATGATTTTTTTTTTTTTTTGCTTGTACATTTTTGTAGCTAAGTACTATTCCATTATATGAATACAACATAGATAGTTTATTCATTCTCCTAATGTATGGAGCCCTGGTGGCACAGTGGTTAAGAGCTACAGATGCTAACAAAAATGTCGGCAGTTCAAATCCACCAGCCGCTCCTTGGAACCCCTATGGGGCAGTTCTACTCTGTCCTATAGGGTCAGTATGAGTTGAAATCAACTTGATGGCAACAGGTTTGTTTGTCTGTTTGGTTGGTTTAATCATGGATTCTTGGGATGTTTCCTGTGTTTGGTAATTAGATAATCAAAGCTATGAACATCAACCTGCAAGTCTTTTTTTTTTTTTAACATATACCTTCATTTCTTTTGGGTAAATACCTAGGAGTGTTGTTGCAGGGTAATCAGATACATGTATATTTAATTTAAAGTTATGTACATTTAATTTCCACTACTTGTCTGTCTGTTTGTCATAGTGTGGTGGCTTGCATGTTGCTGTGATGCTGCAAACTATGCCACTGGTATTTCAAATACCAGCGGGGTTGCCATGGTAGACAGGATTCAGTGGAGGTTCCAGACTAAGACAGACAAGGAGGAAGGGCCTGGAAATCTTTTTCTGAAAACAATTGGCCAGTGAAAATCTTATGAATAGCAGTGGGATATTTTCTGATATAGTGCCAGAAGATAAGACTCTCAGGTTGAAAGGCACTCAAAATATGACTGGGGAAGAGCTGCCTCCTCAAAGTAGAATCGACCTTAATGATGTGGATGGAGTCAAGCTTTGGGGAACTTTGTTTGCTAGTGGCATGACTCAAAATAAGAAGAAACAGCTGCAAATACACATTAATAATCAGAACGTGGAATGTATGAAGTATGATCCAGGAAAATTAGAAGTCACCAAAAATTAAATGGAACACATAAAGATTGAAATCCTAGGCATTAGTGAGCAGCAATGGACAGGTATTGGCCATTTTAAATGGGACAATCATATGGTCTACCATGCTACCAATGACAAATTGTAGAGGAACGGTGTCACATTCATGGTCAAAAATGAACATTTCAATATCTATTCTGAAGTACAACGCCTAATAAGAATATCCATGTGCCTACAAGGAAGATCAGTTCATACAACTATTATTCAAATTTATGCACCAACGACTAATGCAAAAGAAGAGGAAACTGAAGATTTTTAGCAACTTCTGCAGTCTGACATTGACTGTACGTGTAATCAGGATGCATTGATAATTACTGTGAAAGTTGGAAACAAAGTAGAAGTATCAGTAGTTCGAAAATATGACCTTGGTGATAGAAACGATGCTGGAAACCACAAGACAGAATTTTGCAAGAACAATGACTTATTCATTACTTTTTACAACAACATAAATGGTGACTATGCATGTGGAACTCACCAGATGGAATACAGAGGAATCAAGGTGACTACATCTGTGGAAAGAGAGGATGGAAAAGCTCAATGTCATCAGTCAGAACAAGGTCAGGGACAGACTGCGAAACAGACCATAAGTTGCTCCTGTGCAAGTTCATGTTGAAGTTGAAGAAAACTAAAACAACGCCACAAGAGCCAAAGTATGACCATGTGTATATCCCACAAGAATTTGGAGACCATCTCAACAATAGATTTGACACATTGAATACTACTGACTGAAGACCAGACAAGTTGTGGGATGACATCAAGGACATCATACATACAGGGTCATTAAAAAGACAAGAAGGAAAGAAAGGACCAAAATGGATGTCAGAAGAGACTCTGAAACTTACTCTTAAACATAGAGTAGCTACAGCAAATGGAAAAATTGATTAAGTAAAAGAGCTGAACAGAAGATTCAAAGGGTGGCTGGAGAAGACAAAGTAAAGTATTATAAAGAAATAAGCAAAGACCTGGAATTAAAAAACCAAAAGGGAAGAACACACTTGGCATTTCTCAAGCTGAAAGAACTGAAGAAAAAATGCAAGCCTAGAATTTCAATACCAAAAGATTTTATGGGCAAAATTTTGAAAGATGCAGGAAGCATCAAGAGAAGATGGAAGGAATATACAGAGTCACTGAACCAAAAAGAATTGACCGATGTTCAACCATTTCAGGAGGCAGCATATGATCACGTTCTGATGGTATTGAAGGAAGAAGTCTAAGCTATACTGAAGGCATTGGTGAAAAACAAGGGCTTCAGGAATTGATGGAATACCAATTGAGATGCTTTAACAAATGGATGCAACTCTGGAAGTGCTTGCTTGTGTATGCCATGAAATTTGGAAGATAGCTACCTGGCCAACCAACTGGAAGAGATCTATATTTTTGCCCATTCCAAAGAAGGTAATCCAAGAGAATCAGAAATTATTGAACAAAATCATTAATATCGCACGCAAGTAAAATTTTGCTGAATATCATTCAAAAACAGATGTAGCAGTACATTGACAGGGAATTGCCAGAAATTCAAACCAGATTCAGAAGAAGAGGTGGAACCAGGGACGTCATTGCTGAAGTCAGATGGATCTTGGCTGAAAGCAGAGAATACAAGAAAGATGTTTACCTGTGTTTTATTGACTATGCAAAGGCATTCAACTGTGTGGATCATAACAAGTTATGGATAACATTGGGAAGAATGGGAATTCCAGAAAAATTAATTGTGCTCATGAGGAACCTGTACATAGACAAAGAGGCAGGAGATCGAACTGAAAAAAGGGGATACTACATGGTTTGAAGTCAGAAAAGATGTGGGTCATAGTTGTAACTTTTCACCATACTTACTCAATCTGTATGCTGAGCAAATATTCTGAGAACCTGGACTGTATGAAAAAGAACTTGGCATCAGGATTGGAGGAAGACTCTTTAACAACCTGCAATATGCAGATGACATAACCTTGCTTGCTGAAAGGGAGAACTTGAAGCACTTACTGATGAACATCAAAGACTACAGCCTTTGGTATGGATTACACGTCAACATAAAGAAAACAAAAATCCTCATAACTGGACTGATAAGCAACATCATGATAAATGGAGAAAATACTAAAGCTGTCAAGGATTTCATTTTACTTGTATCCACAATGAACACCCATGGAAACAGCAGTCAAGAAATCAAACTACGTGTTGCATTGGGCAGATCTGCTGCAAAAGACCCTTTTAAAAGTTAAAAAGCAAAGATGTCACTTTGGGAACTAGGGTATACCTGACCCAAGCGATGGTATTTTCAATTGCCTCATATGCATGTGAAAGCTGGACAATAAATAAGGAAGACCAAGGAAGAATTGATGCATTTTAATTGTGCTGTTAGCAAAGAATATTGAATATCCCATGGACTGCCAGAAGAATGAAAAAAAAAAAAACTTTTCTTAGACGATATACAGGCAACCTCGGAAGTATTGCAGGTTTGTTTCCAGACCACTGCAACAAAGCAAGTCACATGAATTTTTTGGTTTCCCAGAGCATATATAAGTTAGGTTTACACTATACTATAGTTTATTTAGTGTGCAATAGCATTATCTCTTAAAAAAAAAAAAAAAAGCAGTGTACATACCTTAATTAAAAAATGCTTTATTGCTAAAAAATGCTAACCATCATCTGAGCCTTCAGTGAGTTATAATCTTTTTGCTGGTGGAGGGTCTTGCCTTGATGTTGATGGCTGCTGACTATATAGTGCAGAAAAAGGACCAAAATACATCTTTAAACTTGGTAGAAAAATGGGTGAAAGTAATGAATAGCTACTTTCCAAAATGAATATAGTAATAGTGATTAAACATGTGGAAAGCTGTCAGTCTCACTCATAATAAGATATGTGAAAATGAAAACTACGATGAATCACAATTTTCACCAAAAAAATTAAAAATTAATTTTAACAATTTAACAGATTGACCAAAAAATTTAAAAATGAAATTTTAACAATTTGTTCTGTTGCCTGGCTATTGGAAAACATCTACTCTTGTACATAGTTGCTGAGAATGTAATTTGTCACAGTACTTATAAAGCAGAATTTGAAAACATATAACAAAACCACATTTTGACTTTTTGACTCACAATCTCTGTTTAGAAATTTACACTGAAAATACACCCCCCCCCAAAAAAAAAGGACCAGGGCATGCATTGCATCATAGTTTTAGTTGCAAAATATTGGGAAGAAACTAACTACTCATACATAGAAGAGTAGTTGAATAAACTAGGGTACCTCCATTCACTGGATTACTAGGCATTGGTGTAAACAAATACAACAACAATATTTGTGTGTGTGCATACATACATATACTCATGTATATAGAAGGATGATGCCTGTGAAGTGATGTGGAGTGGTTTCCATGTTATGTTGTCAAGTTACTGAAGTGCAAACATACCTATAATACACATCATTTTGTGCAAGAAATAAGGGATAATTAGAAAAACTGCATGTATCTGACCTTATGAGTATAAAGATATACAAGAAAGATAAAAAAAAAAAAAAAAAAAACTAATGTGATTGATAAGCCAAGAGGCATAGATTTGGAAGACAGTAAAAGAGATAAAGAGAATAAATGGAAAAGGGAATTATACTTCTGTGAATATAACTTTTTTTCTTCAGTCTTGAGTGTTGTAACCATGTAATTAATTGTCTCTTTCCCTCCCAACATAACCATTCTGAAGGTGGAGACTAAGGAAGGATAATTAACTCAAGTAACTTTTGAACATAGTGTGGAGACTTTATTGCCTTTATATTTTTTAAAAGCGCTAAACAAATATTGAACTTTAGTTAGTAGCATTCTTTTGCAAAGTTAAATGGGTTAGCAATTCTGAATCTACTCTCTCTGTAGATTATCTAAAAAAACAAAAAAACAAAACTTTTTGCCATTGAGTCAGTTCTGACTCAGGCAAAAGACACCACAAAGAGAAAATTACAGACCAATATATTTCATGAATATAGATGCAAAAATTCTCAACAAAATTCTAGCCAACAGAATTCAGCACCATATCACAAAAATAATACACTGTGACCAAGCAGGATTCGTACCAGGTATGCAAGGATGGTTCAACATTAGAAAATCAATCAACGTAATCTACCACATAAATAAAACAAAAGAAGAGAATCACATGATCTTCCCAATAGATACAGAAAAGGCATTTGATAAAGTCCAACACCCACTCCTGATAAAAACTCTCAGTAAAATAGAAATAGAATGGAAATTATAGTAAAGGGCACCTATACAAAACCAACAGCCCACATCATTCTCAATGGAGAGAGGCTGAAATCATTCCCCTTGAGAACAAAAACAAGACAAGGATGCACTTTATCACTACTACTATTTAACATTGTGCTTGAAGTTCTAGCTAGAGCAGTAAGGCAAGAAAAAGAAATAAAGGGCATCCAAACTGGTAAGGAAGAAGTAAAACTGTCTCTACTTGCAGATATGATACAATATATACAGAACCCCAAAGATACCACAAGAAAACTACTAGAACTAATAAATGCAGCAGAGTAGTAGGATACAAGATCAACATGCAAAAATCAGTTGGATTCCTATATACCAACAAAGAGAACTTCAAAAAGAAAATCGGGAAAACAGTATCATTTATAATATCCCCTAGAAAGACAAAATACTTAGGAAAAAATCTAAACAGGGATGTAAAAGACCTATACAAACAAAACTACAAAGCATTATTGCAAGAAACCAAAAGAAACATACATAAATGGAAAAACATACCACGCTCATGGATAGGAAGACTCAACATTGTGAAAATGTCAGTTCTACTCAAAGGTATCTACAGACATAATGCAATCCCAACCCAAATACCAGCAGTATTCTTTAATGAGACGTAAAAACTAATCACTGACTGTATATGGAAAGGAAAAAGGCCCCAGATAGGAAAAGCATTCTTTAAAACAAAAAGAACAAAGAAGGAGGCCTCACACTGGCTGACCTTAGAACCTACTACACAGCCATGGTAGTCAAAACGGCTTGGTACTGGTACATCAACAGACACATATACCAATGGAACAGAATCAAAAACCCAAGCATAAATCCATCTGCCTGTGGTAAGATGATCTTTGACAAACAACCAAAGTCCATTAAATGGGTAAAAGTTGTCTTTTTAACAAATAGTGCTGGCAAAACTGGATCTCCACCTGTATCAAAAAAAAAAAAAAAAAAAAAAAACAGGACCTCACAGCATACAAAAAACTAACTCAAAATGGATCAAAGATCTAAATATAAAACCTACAATGATAAAGGTCATGGAAAAAAAATTAGGGACAACATTAGGGGCCCTAATACAAGGCATAAGTAGAATAGAAACCATAACTAACAATGCACAAACACCAGAAGGTAAACTAAATAACTGGGAGCTGCTAAAAATTTAAAACTTATGATCATCAGAAGACTTCACCAAGAGAGTAAAAAGAGAACCTACAGACTGGGAAAATATTTTTGGCTACAACATATCTGTCATGGATTGAATTGTGTCCCCCAAAAATATGTGTAGCAATTTGGCTAGGCCTTGATTCCCAGTATTGTGTGATTGTCCACCATTTTGTCATCTGATGTGATTTTCTTCTGTGTTGTAAATCCAACCTCTAGGATGTTAATGAGGTGGTATAGGCAGCAGTTTTGTTAATGAAGCAAGACTCAATCTACAAGATTGGATTATGTCTTGAGCCAGTCTCTTTTGAGATATAAAAGAGAGAAGCGAACAGAGAGATGGGGGACCTCATACCACTAAGAAATCAGCTCCAGGAGAAGAATGCATCCTTTGAACCCAGGGTTCCTTCCCAGAGAAGCTTCAAGTCCAGTGAAAGATTGATGAGAAAGACCTTTCTCCAGAGCCAACATAGAAAGCCTTCCCCTGGAGCTGAGGCCCTCAATTTGGACTTCTAGCAAACTAGACTATGAGAAAAAAAATTTCTCTTTGTTAAAGCCATCTACTTGTTGTATGTCTGTTACAGGAGCACTAGATAACTAAGACAATATCCAACAAGTGTCAAATCTCTATAATCTATACAGTACCTCAGCACTTCAAAAACAAAAAGACAATCCAATTAAAAAATAGGCAAAGGATATGAACAGAAACTTCACCAAAGAAGACATTCAGGTGCCTAACAGACACATGAGGAAATGATTCCAATCATTAGACATTAGAGAAATGCAAATCAAAACTAAAATGAGATATCATCTTACTCTGACATTACTGGCACTAATCAAAAAAGTATAAAATAATAAATGATGGAGAGGTTGATAGGAGACTGGAACTCTTATGCACTGCTGGTGGGGGTGTAAAATGGTACCACTGCTACGGAAAATGATATGGTGCCTCCTTAAAAAGCTAGAAATAGAAATACCATACAATCCAGCAATCCCACTACTAAGAATACATTCTAGAGAAATAAGAGCTGTCACATGAATAGACATACACACAACCATGTTCACTGCAGAATTATTCACAGTAGCAAAAAGATGGAAACAACCTAAGTGCTCATCAACAGACGAATGGATAAAACAAATTATGGTACATACATACAATGTAATATTATGCAAAGGTAAAGAACAATGATGAATAACACAAAACATCTCACACCATGGATGAATCTGGAAGACCTTACGGTGAGTGAAATAACTCCATCAAGAAAGGACAAATACTGTATGTGACCACAATTATAAAAACCCAAGAAAAAGTTTACACACACAAAAAAAAATCTTTGATGGTGACAAGGGAGGGGAGGGGAGATCACTAACTAGATAGCAGACAAGTGTTAACTTTTGGTGAAGGGAAAGAAAACACAATATAGGGGAAGTCAGTACAACTTGACCAAGCCAGTCATACAAGCTTCCTGTTGTTGTTAGCTGCTACTGAGTCAGTTCCTACTCATAGTGACCCTATGTACAACAAAACGAAACATGTGCAGTCTCGTACCATCCTCACAATCATTGCTATGCTTGAGCCTATTGTTTCAGCCACTGCATCAATATGTTTCTTTGAGGGTCTTCCTCTTTTTCGACAACCCTCTACTTTCCAAGCATGATGTCCTTCTCCAGGGACTGATCCCTCCTGATAACATGTCCAAAGTATGTGAGACCTAGTCTCACCATCCTTGCTTCTAAGGAGCATTCTGCTTGTATTTCTTGCAAGACAGATTTGTTCGTTCTTCTGGCAGTCCATGGTATATTCAGTACTCTGCCGGCACCACTATTCCAAGGCGTCAGTTCTTCTTCGGTGTTCCTTATTCATTGTTGAGCTTTCACATGTATATCAGGCAATTGAAAACACCATGGCTTGGGTCAGGTGCGCCTTAGTCTTCAAGGTGACATCTTTGCTTTTCAACATTTTAAAGAGGTCTTTTGCAACAGATTTGCCCAATACAATGTGTCTTTTGATTTCATGACTGCTCCTTCCATGGGTGTTGATTGTGGATCCAAGTAAAATGAAATCTTTGACAACTTCAAACTTTTCTCCGTTTATCATGACGTTCCTTATTGGTCCAGTTGTGCGTATCTTTGTTTTCTTTATGTTGATGTGCAATCCATACTGAAGGCTGTGGTCTTTGATCTTCATCAGTGAGTGCTTCAAGTCCTCTTCACTTTCAGCAAGCAAGGTTGTGTCATCTGCATAACGCAGGTAGTTAATGAGTCTTCCTTCAATCCTGATGCCCTGTTCTTCTTCATGTAGTGTAACTTCTCTGATTATTTGCTCAGCATACAGACTGAACAGGTATGGTGAAATGATACAACCCTGACACACACCTTTCCTGACTTTAAACCACTCAGTATCCCCTTGTTCTGTTCGAACAACTGCCTCTTGATCTAGGTACAGGTTCCTCATGAGCAGAATTAAGTGTTTGGGAATTCCCATTCTTCATGATGTTATCCATAATTTGTTATGATCCACACAGTCAAATGCCTTTGCAGAGTCAATAAAACACAGGTAAACATCTTTCTGGTACTCTCTTTTTTCAGCCAGGATCCATCAGACATCAGCTGTGATATCACAGGTTCCATGTCTTCTTCTGAATCCTGCTTGAACTTCTGACAGCTCCCTGTCTATATACTGCTGCAGCCGCTTTTGAATGATCTTCAGCAAAATTTTACTTGAATGTGATATTAATGATATTGTTCAGTAATTTATGAATTTGGTTGGATCATCTTTCTTGAGACTAGGCATAAATTTGACTGTCTTCCAGTCAGTTTGCCAGGTAGCTGTCTTCTAAATTTCTTGGCAGAGATGAGTGAGCACTTCCAGCTCTGCATCTGTTTGTTGAAGCATCTCAGTTGGTATTCCATCAATTCCTGGAGACTAGTTATTCACCAATGCCTTCAGTGCAGCTTGGACTTCTTCCTTCAATATCATTGGTTCCTGATCCTATGCTACCTCCTGAAATGGTGTAGTGACTCTGTGTATTCCTTCCATTTTCTTTTGATTCTTCCTGCATTGTTTAATATTTTCCCCATAGAATCCTTCAATATTTCAACTCAAGTTTTGAATTTTTTCTTCAGTTCTTTCAGCTTGAGAAATGTCGAGCGTATTCTTCCCTTTTGATTTTCTAACTCCAGGTCTTTGCACATGGTTTTATAATACTTCGTCTTTTAGAGCTGCCCTTTGAAATCTTCTGTTCAGCTCTTTTACTTCATCATTTCTTCCTTTCACTTTAGCTACTCGATGTTCAAGAGCAACTTTCAAAGTCTCTTCTGACTTCCATTTTGGTCTTTTCTTTCTTTCCTGTCTTTTTAGTGACCTGGAAGCTTCCTAGACACATCAAAACATCTTGAGGGACTGGGTTCTGGGCTGAGGGCTGGGGACCATGGACTCGGGAGACATCTAGGTCAATTGGCATAACGTAGTTCATAAAGACAATGTTCTATGTCCTACTTTTATGAGTATCGTCTGGGGTCTTAAAAGCTTGTGAGTGGTCTCCTGTAAGACACATCTGTTGATTTCATCCCATCCAGAGCAAAGGAGAATGAAGAACACAAAAGGCACTAGGAAAATATTAGTCCAGAGGTCTAATGGACCACATGAACCAGCCTGAGCCCAGAAAAATAAGATAGTGCGTGGCTACCACCACAGACTGCCCTGACAGGGATCACAATAGAGAGTCCTGGACAGAGTGGGAGAAAAATGTAGAACAAAATTCAAATTCACATACACTCACAAAAAAGACCATACTTACTGTTCTGACAGAGACTGGAGGAACCCCTGAAACTATGGCCCCCAGGGTCCCTGCTAACTCAGAACTGAAGCCACTCTCAAAGTCCACCTTTCAGCCAAAGATTAGACAAGCTTATAAAACCAACAATAACACATGTGAGGAAATGTGTTTCTTAGTTCAATCAAGTATAGGAGACCAAATGGGCAAAACCTGCCCAAAAGCAAAGAGAAGAAGGTAGGAAGGGACAGGAAAACTGGATGAATGGGCCAGGGAACCCAGGGTGGTAAGGGAAAGGGTGAAAGTGCTGACACATTGCAGGGATTGCAACCAATGTCACAAAACAATTTGTGTACAAATTTTTGAATGATTAATTTGCACTATAAACTCTCTCCTAAAGCACAATAAAATTTAAAAAAAATCTCTAAACAAATATTGAACTTTAGTTAGTAGCATTCTTTTTCTAAGTTACATAGGTTAGCAATTCTGAAACTAGGGAAGCAGACTGCCACATGTTTCTCCTACAGAGTGGCTGGTGGCTTCCAACCTACGACCTTTCAGTTAGCAGCAGAGCGTTTTACCACTGCTCACCAGGGTTCCTTCTGTACACTGTAGAATTGAGTATATAACTAAACATATTTGGGTAAAAAAAGCCTGGTTTCTCACTGTTTGTGAAGGCAGTTATAAATATGGAAAGAGAATTTGGAAAACCTGACTTTTTGAACTGGAATTCGAGATGTGAACCCTGGGCTTTTAACACTTACATAGCTAGATACAGCATAGAAAGCGATGTTTGTGTGTCTGTGTCTGTGTGTGTGTTTAAGTAGATACTAGTGTATTTCCCAGCTCTTTCTGCTGAAAGGACTAGGAGCAATGGCTCCCCAAGAGCGATGAGCATACATAGTATGCTTCTTTTCTAATTATCATTTGGTACAAAAGAAACCAGGAGTCTTTGGGGTAATGGCTATTGGCTAGGGCATGGAAAGTAAAAGAACAACCTGGAACTGCTTGTGGAGTCATGAAGTAAGTCTCAAAGAATGATTCCAAACTGACCAAAAGACACAGGAATCAGCTTGGATAAATCTGGAGCAATCTAAACATTAAAACGAATAAGAATTATAACCTTTTTCTGAATCTGGGGCAATTTGATCATCAAAACCAAATAGTAAAAAATATTAGAACTTATTGGTCAAAAAGAGGAGCTCTGGTGGTGCAGTGGTTATGTGCTACTAACCAAAAGGTCAGCAGTTTGAACCCACCGTCTGCTCTGGGGGATAAAGATGTGGGAGTCTGCTTCTGTACAGATTTACAGGCTTGGAAACCCTATGGCGCAGTTCCACTCTGTCCTATAGGGTCGCTATGAGTTGCAATCAACTCAGTGGCAGTGGGTGGGTATAGGGTGTTGAATAAAAAAATGATGATTTCACACTGATATAAATATATCAATAGATTGCTAGATTGATGATATGAATAAGATAGATAGATGATAGAGATATTGTAGAGAGATAGATGATATATATTAATAGAATAGAAAGCACCTCTTTACAGTAGCAAGCCAAGTAATAAGTATAGAGTAAATAATAGAATAAGAAAAAAAAAATCTGACAAATACAGTAATTATATCTGATCCAGTCAAGAATCATCAGTGAGTGTTAAAACAAGTGAACGAAGGTTTGAGGAATAAGTGCATTTTCGTAATCTCAAATTGCCTCTCCCTATATTCTTATTAATTACAAAGTGCAAAATAGTAACTTTATAGTGGGAAAAACTACCAGACACCAATTTAATCAAATAATCTAAATTAATATTACCAATCTGGGGCTAACTGACAGCATGTGCTTCCTAAAATGATGTAATGGAAAAAACTTGGGCTCACTTTTACAGCATTTTTGTCAAGAGCAAAATGATGAATTGAATGTTGATGGAATGTCAGCCAAACTCAAATCAGAGAATAGTCTACAAAAAAAATGTGCTGTACTATTATAAAATGCCAGTGTCTTGAAATAATGCAAAAAAAATTAAAAGGGCTTCCAAAGTAAACAGACATGATAAGCAGAATGCATTGCAGTCTTCGATTTTCCGTTTCTATGAAAAATATTTCTGGGACAAACGTCTGCAATTTGATAACTGTACTGTGCTAACATAAGATCATTATTTTTGTTTTGTTTAGAAATATAAAATTAAGAAATAGAGGTAAAGAGTATCATGTCTGTAAATTACTCAGTTCAGAAGACAGGAGGGAGGGAAGAAGGGAGAGAGGGAGTGAGAGCTAGCTCATGTAACAAAATGTTAAGAAATGAGGAATCTGGGTGCAGCATTTCTAGGAATTGTTTGCTGTATTTTTGCTACACTTTTGTAAGCCTGAAGTTATGATGAGATAATGAAAAATATTAGATCATAGTAGGTTTTTGGCTCTTTGCTTGCTTCCTTATATTTTCTTATCTATAGAATTAAACTATAAACTTGTAATTTGATGGTCTTTATATCTCTCTCTGTTTTCTACTGTCTTCCCATATTTACATTTCAACTTTCTTCTTTTATCCTTCTTCCTTCCTACCTCTTCCTTTCCTTCCTTCCTTCCTCCTCCTTTCCTTCCTTCCTTCTCCTTTCCATATTTCTTTCCTTCTTTCATTATTTCCTTTTTATATGTGACTTTTTCTTGTTGATTTTTTGTTTGGGAAGAGTGAGATTTTTGGCCAAAAATGATGAATGCTAAATATACATGTATCCTAGATTTTCAAAATGTTAAGTGAAAAAATCAATATGTTCCATAGGTGGAAATACAACATCACAGGATGAATCAAAAGAAATGGAAAGGTCTAAATACAATTCTGTAAATCATTGAGCAAAGCATAATGATGAGACCCAACTGGCTTTAGACAGAGCCGTACAACTCTCTGATGATCTCACATAAGTAAAGGGCATAATAAAAAGGTTAAATGAGTCAAATATAGAAGGGGTATGCATTAAAACAAAAATAAAATAAAAACACTCTTAAGCAATAAAAATAAATAAATCTGAAAGTAAAGTCTTGCAGATAATGTATATGAGTGTGTTTTGTGACTCTGTATGTGTGTGTGTGTGTTAGCCAAAGTAAGAAGATCAAGGGATGTATTATACTCTTATTGGTATTTGAAAAGTTGTGTTTAGAGAAAGAAGAGAAAAGTCAATTCAAATTTTTCTTCCCATTTCTTTTCTCAAATGACAAAAATCTTTGATCTGAAATTGGAGAAATAATAGTAGTAAAATGTAAATAATTTGTAAAAGAGGTTAAAAAAATTAGGGAAGCAGCAAGCTGCTCTAAAGAAGTCTAAATTTTATTCTACATGAATTGCATCCTAGGATAATAAAAGAGAATTCTGAGAAAATGTCCACTGTCTTACCGAAGTGACAGTAAGATAGAATATGTGAAAATATTTTCTCAATTTTCAAAAATAGGAAAAAAGAATGTTTGTAAATATTACAATATTATAGTTTATAATATTATGGTGAAATTTTTAAAAAGATCATTTGTAAACAGTTGTAAAATGGAAAGTAAATTTTGTGGACAGTATTAATTTACAGAGAATTAATGATGTAAGAACAATGTATTTTGGTAGCATTTCTAGACGTAGATTGGAAGGAAAAACTGAATATAGTACATTCAGAGTTACTTAGATTTAAACCATATATATAATAGTTTTGGAGCCCTAGTGGCACAGTGGTTAAGAGCTCAGGCTGCTAACCAAAAGGATGGCAGTTCAGATCCACCAGCTGCTCCTTGGAAACCATATGGGGAAGTTCTACTCTGTCCTATAGGGTTGCTATGAGTCGGAATCGACTTGATGGCAATGGGTTTGGCTTTGGTATATAATAGCTTTAGTGAGAAATAATAAACAGACCATATAATTTATCCTTAAAGTATACACTTCAGTGGTTTTTAGTATCTTCACAGTTATGTGACCATCACCAGAATCAAGTTTAGCACATTTTCTTTCCCCAGTTAGAACCTCCATATCCAATATTTTTGATTAATGAATTCATGTGAACATTAAAGTGGTGTGTGATTGGCCTTCTAGCTCCTGGTCCTGAATTGCTCAACATTCAATTTTGACTTGGAAGGGAACATTGATATACACTTATTCAATTTTATATCAGTGATATCTAATGGGATAGCATAATTTGGTCTTAAGTCCTCCTTGTCCAAGCTCTAAGTAAACACTAATCTACTTTCTATCTCTGCAGATTTGCTTCTTCTGAGCATTTTAAATGATTACAATCATAGAATATGTGTTCTTTTGTGACTGATTTCTTTCACTTAATGTAATGTTTCCAACGTTCATCCATGTTGCAGCATGAAGTAATACTTCATTCTTTTTATGGCCAAATAGTATGTCATTGTATGGATATACCACATCTTATTTATTCAGTAGTTGATGGACTTTTGAATTGTTTCCAGCTCTTGGCTGTCATTAATAACGCTGCCGTGAACATTTGCGTGCAAGTTTTATTTTGGATATATGTTTTTATTTTTCTTGTGTATATATCTAGAAAAATCCCTGATGCAAGTCAAACAGTTAAATACTTGGCTGCTAACCAGAAGATTGGCAGTTTGAACCCACTCAACTGCTCCTTGAGAGAAAGACTTGGTGATCTGCTTCCATACATTTAAAGTGAAGAAAACCCAATGGGGCAGCTCTACTCTGTCATATGAGGTCACTCTGAATTGGAATCGACTCTGCAGCACCCAACAACAACATGTATATATGAGTATAATTACTGGGTCAAATGATAACTATGTTTAAAGTTGTGAAGAACTTCTGGATTGTTTTCCAAAGGGGCTGCACCATTTTACAATCCCATCAGCAATATACGGGGATGCCATTTATATATATAGATATATAGATATATAGATATACATATAGCTTTGCTAACAATCGTTATTATCTGTCTTTTTGATTACAGTAATGCTAAAATATGTGCAACTGGATCTCATTGTGGGCCTAATTTGCATTTCCCTAAGGCTTACAGTGCTGAGTATCTTTTCATGTGCTTATTGGCCACTTGTACATCTTCTTTTGAAAAATGCTTATTCAAGTCCTTTGCCAATTATAATTTTGCTTAAATGACTTTTAATCATTGAGTTGAAAGTGTTCTTTAGATACTCTGGTTACAGATTTCTCAAATTTCTTATCCAATATACGAATTACATTTTTTTTCTCCTTCTATGGCTTGCCTTTTTATTTTCTCGGTGCTATTCTTTGAAACATAGTAATTTTTATTTTGAACTGTTGATGGAGTTCAATTTATCTATTATTTTGTCACTTGTGGTTTTGACATTGTATTAAAAACAGCTTTGCTGCATAGAAACAAACTCAAAATGGATCAAAGACCTAAATATAAAATCGAAAATGATAAAGATCATGGAAGAAAAAATAGGGACAACGGTAGGAGCCCTAATACACAGCATAAACACAGTACAAACCATAAGTAACAATGCACAAGCACCAGAAGAGAGACTACATAACTGGGAGCTCCTAAAAATCGAACACTTAATGCTCATCAAAAGAGTTCACCAAAAGAGTCAAAAGACAACCTACAGACTGGGAAAATTTTTTTGGCTACAACAAATCCAATCAATGTCTAATCTCTAAAATCTACAAGATACTGCAAAACCTCAACAGCAAAAAGACAAATAACCCAATTAAAAAATAGTCAAAGGATATGAACAGACAGTACACCAAAGACGACATTCAGGCAGCTAAGAGACACATGAAGAAATGCTCAGGATCATTAGCCATTAGAGAAATGCAAATGAAAACTATATGAGATACCATCTCACCCCAACAAGGCTAGCCTTAATCCAAAGAACACAAAATAATAAATGCTCCTTGGAATATATCTTAGAGAAATAAGACCGGTCACATGAATAGATACATGCACATCCATGTTCATTGCGGCATTGTTCACGATAGCAAAAAGATGGAAACAACCTAGGTGCTCATCGCGGACAAATGGATAAACAAATTATGGTATATTCACACAATGGAATAGTATGCAATGATAAAAAACAATGATGAATCCGTGAAACATAACATGGAGGAATCTGAAAGGAATTATGCTGAGTGAATTTAGTCAGTCACAGAAGGATAAATATTGTTTAAGAACAGTATTATAAGAACTCAAGAAAAGGTTTAAGCACAATAGAAAACATTCTTTGATGGTTACAAGGGTGGGGAGGGAGGGTGAGGGTTATTCACTAACTAGATGGTAGACAAGAATTATCTTAGGTGAAGGGAAGGACAGCACGCATTACAGGGGAAGTCAGCACAACAGGACTAAACCAAAGCTAAGAAGTTTCCTGAATACAAACACTTTGAGGGACAGAGTAGCAGGCGTAGGGGTCTAGAGACCATGCTTTCAGGGGACATCTAGTTAAATTGGCATAACAAAGTTTATTAAGAAAATGTTCTGCATCCCACTTTGGTGAGTGGCATCTGGGGTCTTAAAGCTAGCAAGCGGCCATCTAAGATGGATCAATTGGTCCCAACCACCTGGAATAAAGGAGAATGAAGAACACCAAAGACACAAGGAAAGTATTAGCCCAAGAGACAGAAACGGCCACATAGACCACACACTTCATCAGCCTGAGGCCAGAAGAACTGCATGGTGTCCAGCTACCACCAATGACTGCCCCCGACAGGGAACACAACAGAGAGTCCCTGAAGGAGTGAGGGAAGGGTGGGATGCAGAACTCAAATTTTAGTAAAAAGACCAGACTTAATGGTCTGACTGAGACTGGAAGAACCCCAGAAAGCATGACCCCCTGAACTCTGTCAACCCAGAAATAAAACAATTCCCAAGGCCAACTCTTCAGACAAAGATTGGACTTGAGTATGGGACATAAAGTGATACTCATGAAGCGTGTGCCTCTTAACTCAAGTAGATACATGAGACTAAATGGGCAGCTTCTGTCCGGAGGTGAGATGAGAAGGCAGAAAGGGTTAGAGCTGGTTGAATGGACACGGTAAATCAAGGGTTGAAAGGAAGAGTGTGCTGTCATAGTATACGGAGAGCAATTAGGTCACATAACAATGTATGTATAAATTTTTGTATGAGAGACTAATTCGAATTGTAAACTTTCACTTAAACTACAACAATTTAAAAAATAATAATAAAAAGAAACCTTTGCTAACACTAGGTCATGAAGATTTATCCTATGTTTTCTTCTAAGAGTTGTACAGTTTTAGCTTTTATATTTGGCTTATGATCCATCTTGAATTAATTTTTGACTCTGGTGTAGAGAAGGACCCAAGTTTACTTTTTTGCATGGAGACGTCAATTGTTTCAGAACCATCTGTTGAAAAGACTATGTTTCCCTATTGAATTTTCTTAACATAGATGACAGGTTTGAAAAGGTCTCATTCTATCTTTGTTGACAAAATAGACAAATGGGCATTGGATAATAATATAGTTCAGTTAATTTATAACTTGTTGCATAATCATTCACAGAAGATATTTTTGATTAATAAGTTCATGTGAACTTTAAAGAACATCTCAAGTGATGTGTGAGTGACTTTCTAGCTCCTGGTCCTAATTTGCTCAACATTTAATTATGACTTGGAAGGGAACATTGACAGTACATTTATAAAATTTGATATCAAAATCACTGGATAGTAGGTTTTGAGTGCCCCCAAAAATGAGTGCCTGGAATGGTAAACTATTACTAAGAAGATGAAATTTAATAAGAACACATTGAAAGTTTTATGAGAAACACATGGTAGGAACATATAGATTTGCATTACAGTGTATAATGAACAACAAGCAATCTCAATATATTGGCACAAAAATTTCAATCTTCAGTTAAATAATTCAGTCTACAGAATGAGAAAGTTGATAGTTTGACTCTCTTTTACATTTATTATCTGGATAATGATGCTTATTGTGTATTGTTTTGGATATTATATTTGATAAGGAATATAACAGATGAAAATATGTTATGATGGATCAGTGTCATCCAAAGCATTTAATATGAGGACCCATGAACTATCAGTTGCAACCCATGCTAGAGATAATAAATATAAATGGGTTTATATGTGCACCCACATAGTTTGTTATTTCTTCATTTTCTTAGTTATATTACAAGTGAAATGTAGAGATTATTTATTGAATTTTAACTAAGTAGATTTTGGATTTTGCATGTCTGTGATTATTCATTCTTAGAGATATTTCTTCTTTCGGGGAAGAAAGAAGTATTTATTATTATAGTGTCATATTTTCAGAGAATCTATGAATCAATGTTTTATATTATTAGTTTTCTCTTGATTACATCTTATAATTGGAAGAGAATAATATTTGATTAGTCTCATTGAGGTAAATTATCGATAAGCATTTCTCTTGAGTAAATTTAATTAAAACTTAAATAAAATAATTATTCTAAGGATAATTTCTGCAGAATTTCTAACAGTGATTAATACTTCACTCTGAAATTGCTCTTTTAAACAAACATTTGTCTAAGAGACCTAAGAGCGTAGTGGAATTTTCACAAGTTCATGGATAAAAATTCTTTAATCTTAGTATTCCATATGCATGCACTCCACAATGTCAACTGGAATACATTGAAATCAGGTTATAAACTGGCTACTGACTGTAACACAAACACAAGTCAAGCCAGTTCTTGTGAGACAATAATCTTATGTTAATAATACCTAATCTTACAAAGATAGATGTTTATTTTTCATGGACCTTGAGAAGTGATATATTTATCTTATGTTCGCTGATTCTGCCCATTCAAAAAATTGTTATTTTTAGAAATTCATATTTAAGTATAGTTATAGTATGGCCTCGTTCATATATTTAAATGTTGTTGTTGTTGTTAGCTGCCCTGGAATCAGTTCAGACTCATAGCAACTCTATTTACAACAGAAGGAAACACTGCTGTGTCCTGCGCCATCCTCACAATTGTTGTTATGTTTGAGCTCATTGTTGTAGCCACTGTGTCAATCCATCTTGTTGAGGGAATGCGTTCTAAAATTCTGAAACTGTATACAAAATGACACAATTTGGCAAGTAGAAGAAGGTTCAAAGTAAGCCAAATTGCAAATTCTGAGAGAAAAGTAAATGGGTGAGGATACAAGTGAACTGCAGGTACTCTTAAAAGGCAACAAATGAGTATATAAACTTATGCTGCCTTCATTTTTCTATTATGAATGGAAGGCTTGATGGCTGGCTGGCTGGCTGGCTGGCTGGCTGGATGGATGGATGGATAGATGGATGGATGGATAGGTAGATATAGATACACATACACATACATGCATATGTATAGGTATAATAATCATTCTATGCAGACCAAAACAGCAGGTGAGGTAAAATACAACTTCAATATAACTTCATGTAAAAGAAATAGTGACCAAATACACTGAGGAAATCATTTATAAAGCTACACTGTTGTTGTTTTCTATTCCATCAATTGCTTCAAATGTGATTGTTTAAATATTCAGAAAAGCAATTTTGTGCTTTCAGGGATTCCAAACAAATCTGTTTGTAAAATTGCCTTTAGATATACAGTAAAACCTACAAAAGCCTGAACCTGTGTAAGACGGGAACCATCAGAGTAGGAAAACGCAAATATCTTCCATTAAAACGAGCAATAGAAAAGTGGTAAGACTGCATACTGCCAAAGACAGAAAACTTGCAAGACCTGGAAAAACAAGGCAGTCTGGTCAGATTCTCGCTCTTAACTGGTTTCACTTTATATGTGCTTATTGAATTACTCATCAGTTATATTTCATGCTTTCCCAATATAACTTAAGTATTTAAGTTCTTTCTGATTTATATACTACAGGACCAGCCAGAAAGCTAACAACTGTTTCCTGTGAATTATGAGTTGCCTCCTTTCTTTAACCAAGCTCTGGACACCACACAGATATTGTCCCCACTTTTCCTCACCAAAACCATACAGATAACTTTAGGAAGACATTAGAAGGGGTTGCTGTGAGTCAGAATCGACTCGACGGCAACAGGTTTATGTTTCTAATCATACTGTCCTTGAGATAAAAAGACAAGTTGCTGTAGAAATTTTATGATTAAAAAGTAGAAGAGTGTACTGACTGTGTATTTTGTGAATAATCAAGATAAAAATGAAAGTCTTACAGCCCTATTATAGAAATAAACCATTACATGAAATATATAATTTTTGTGTATAAATATATATAGAGAGAGGTCTCTAGGTGGTACAAACAGTTGGCATTTGACTGTTAACCAAAAGATTGATGGTTTGAACCCACCCAGCTGCTTCATGAGAGAAAAGACCTGCTGATTTGCTCCCATAAAGATTACAGCCTAGAAAACCCTATGGAGAAGTTCTACTCTGTCACATCAGGTCACTGTGAGTCAAAATTGACTCGATGGCACATAACGACATATATATATATATATCTCATATATTTCATATATATATAATTAATTGAATTGTTCATGATATTTTGTTAGGTATTAGTATCAAAAAAGATAAATATTTAGTGATCCAACTAAAGCTCTATGGCTACAACAAATATGTATGTATATTTTATATTTACTTATAAGTCAATAATAATAACTACCCTTAAATAATAATCATTTGTGGGAAATTTTCTCTTTTATCATTAAAAAGATGTTAGAAAGTTCTACCAAGCTTCTATAAATTTGATGTGCTTGTTAGTAAAATACACATGAAACAAACAATAACAACAAAATGTGTTGATCTCCGGATATAAGACCAAGACTAGCCTGATTGTTAATGATTTCAAGTTATAGCATCACGTCATACATTTACATACTTTAAACACATACTTGGGAAATCATATTTTTAAGCTAGAATGATACAATAAGCTTTTGAATGCATCCAGAAAGTATTCCCAAGGATTTTGATGATATGGAAGAAATTATCAGACGAGGGGCTAGAAAAGGAAGAAGCAGACATGCATTTGATGTCTTTTATATGATTTTTTCTTTTAAATTTTTCAGAAAATAGAAGTGATGAGTAAATGAAGAAAGTGATTGAATGAATAGGAAGTAATACAAAACACCAGTTAAGCATATCATAGACATAGTGAAAAGCAGAAACAAATAGCTGTGTATCCAAGCCTCCGTATTTTCATCTAAAAATACACACATGCACACAGACCACAGACACACGTTTGTATACGTACATATATTTGTATACATATAAATTAATCAAAAAAGAAACATATTAAATCATGCATGTAAAGTGTCTATCACATAACCCCTATTGCCATCAAGTCAATTCTGTGTCATATCTATCCTATAGGACAGAGTAGAACTGCCCCATAGGGTTTCCAAGGCTGTAATCTTTACAGAAGCAGACTGTCACATCTTTGTCTCACAGAGTGGCTGCCAGGTTCATACTACTGACCTTTCAGTTAGCAGCCGAGAGCTTAATACTGGGCTTCCAGGGCTCCTTGTTGATCACATTGGTGTGTTTGTTGAGTGCTGTCAAGTCGATTCCAACTCATAGCAATCCTATAGGACAGTGTAGAACTGTCCCATAGGGTTTCCAAGGAGCGGCTGGTGGATTTGAACTGCCGACCTTTTGGTTAGCAGCCTGAGCTCTTAACCACTTTGCCACCAGGGCTCCTGTTGATCACATAGAAAGTACTAAACAAATATGAGTCACACCTCTCTTTATAAACTATTCAGGTCCCTTCTACATTTCCATGCTGCCTCACAAGGTTCTTTTCACATATAATAATCCTTTAATTGTAAAATAATCTTGCAAAGTTATCCCTTATTTTTTGCTATTATTTTATTTAGGAAATAGAAATGATGACAAATCGATTTATTTTGACTTCAGAGTCAATACTTTTTTTTGACTGTTGCAATGCACTGCCTCTATTATGTCATTATGGTTTTTTGGAGGCCCTTCTATGTAGTCCCATATCAAACCTTGTATATTTTTAAACAGTTAGTAGATTATTATGAAATTAACTGCTAGATGTTTTTCTCTGTCTCCTGTACATGCATGATGTCAGGAATTCACACATTATCTCTCTATGGATGCCCAAAGTCTAGCAAATGACTTGGCAGATACTCACATTGGTTAAAAGAAATTACATGATTCAGCAATTGGCAGTCAGGAGTAAAAGTAGAATAAATCTGATCTCATTCTGCTGACCTGCTGTGATATGGACTGCAATTAATTACAATTTTTGAATTAATGAATCTATGGCTCATAATCATTTTGTTAGAAATTTTATTGCGATATCTGCAATAGGAAAAAGTCTATGGCTATCTGAATAATGAGTTGAACAGTGATTCTGTCATAGTTCACTTGCAGTGAAATTGAAATACTTCACTGGGATTGACATGTATGTATGAGAAACAAAGACTATTTGACGCTGTGAGCCTTAATGAGAAAATATGAGCCCCAGCAGGACTAAAATAAATATTTCTGCACAGGTAATCCTAGTATTAGGAGTTAGGAAAACACAGTAAAATCACAAATTTAGTACTAATAAGCCATGACCACTCCCGTAACTGTGTCTGGTCCATGGTAGTTTGACAATAAATACTTATTGCTTAAATGAATAAATCTATTGAAAACTTCTGTTAACTCCCAATTTATTATGATTAAAAACATGTAAGCCTTTATAAACAAGTACTCATTTTATAGGCATTGAACATCCACCATAAATATTTGAAGAAACAAAGTCAGATTGGTATTTTGACAGTCTCCTCTCAATCACTGTATCTTTTAGAAAGTTAACCCTTATGCGTATAATAATCTTGGGCTGAAAAGATGTATGCATGTGTGACATGGTTGGAGAAGAATATAACTAATCTATTAAGGCAGTTTTATACAGGAATCTGTTGTGGAATTGATGTTTACCTTTTTCTCTCTTCTATTAGACATTAAAGGTCTAATTTGCTTTGACTGTCTAGATTTCTGGGCATGATATCTCAGAAGGAACATAATGTAAGGAAGGTATGGCACAGTGTTTTGATGGGAATCAACTTCAATTCTAATATGTAGTGCATTTTAACAACTTTAATTTACTGTAGAGTAAACTCCTTGATGCAAATTCCTGACCTGAACTATGATGGTGGTAATATATACCTGAAGGAATGTTTTTAGGTATGCGAGAGAACATGTGCAGATACCAATGAATTTATTTTGCGAGCATTTAGTGACCATATAATTATGTGCAAAGCACAGGTTGGGGACTGAAAATATTTCATTTCTCCTTTTCAGTCCTTCAACTTATATTAAAAGTTGCATATTGTCTTCTAAAATTGTTTAAAAAAAAAGATTAGGGGAGCAGGGCCAAGAAGGCAGAGTGGTCAGATGCTTCCAGTGGTCCCTCTTACAACAAAGACCCAAAAAAATAAGTGAACGATTATATATGACAATCTAGGAGACCTGAACATCAAAGGCAAAGTTGAGGAATTGGACTGAGTGGCAGGGGAGGGAGAGACAGTTCAGAAGCAGTGAGGAGCTGCCAGGCCTGACCCAGCGGTACTTGGAGCCCTTCAGTCTGGATCAGCTCTTGGAGTGCTGTGAGGCAAGCAGCGGTGCTTGAGAGGCATTTTCCACATCGAGAGAGACCCAGCAGCAGAGAGTCTATTCAGCTATCCAGAACCAGTGAGAAACAGCCCTGGATCGGCTAAAGAGAAGTACTCGCATCTGGCCTACCATATGGATCAAAAAAAAAACCTCTTTTCTCTCCCATTTACCTCCCTGCTCCCTGCTCTGCACTGGGTCCAGGACAGCTTCATCTACTGCTGAGTCCCTGGGCTGGAAGTAGGACCCGTCAAGCACCCTGAACCATTCTCCTCACCTTGGAAAGGGAACAAATTAACAAACGGGGAAAAAATAATCTGCCAGCTCTTCTAAACTAGGAACTCAGGGTAGGCACAGCTCCTTTGCCTAGGCACAGGCATAAGGGGTCTGTGGACTCTGAGTGCCTGCAGAGACTTGTGTGGGCCCATTTCAACAGCATAGGCCCTCATTACCTCAGTACAGCAGGGTATATACCGGAAATCTAAATAACTGTTTCAGCGTTGAAGTGGCAGGTTTGTGACATTTGACACTGCTCTGCCCATTAAGCAGGGTCTTCACCTACCCACATCAGGGGCCTGAAGACTGGTGGCTCCATCCATGCCACCTAGCCACCTGTGATAGGGGCCCAAGAATAAGTGGTGCCCCCCAGTCCTTACAGACAACAGCACTGGGTACTCATAGTCTGGCTGCAAAACCCATCCACCGACGCACTCTAGGGAACAGTGACACACTTTCCTCCCAGACACTCGGTGCCCTGCCTTACTCAGCATGTGACCCCCTGCTGCAGCCGGATGCCTGTGCCTGTGCCTACACCAATCACGCATGCCTGTCTAGGACTATAGGTGAGAGCCTGCACCACACACTTTATGGCCGACTACCTGGACACCTCAGCTGAATCCATACAGGAGAAGTGGGTGCACTTCTAAGGTCACATACTTAGTGGCAGGTCTGGCCACCTGGTGGCAGGATGTTGGAGCTTTAGGGGCACCAGTGATCAGGCTAGTTCACACAAGCAGCCTATTTGGGCATATCAGAACAAAACAAGAAGCTAGGACACAGTAAGCAAACATAAATATAATAACTTATGATGGCTCGGAGACAACAGTCAATATCAAATCACATAAAGAGGCAGACATGATGGCTTCAACAAGCTCCCAAAATAAAGAAGCAAAAAATTTTCCAGAGGAAGAGAATTTCTTGGAATTACCACAGGCAGAATTCAAAATATTAATATACAGAACTCTTCAAGAGATCAAGAAGGAAGTGATTCAAAATGCAGACCAAGCAATAGAGGAATTTAAGAAGATTAGAGAAGAGCAAAATGACAAGTTTAACAGGCTGCAAGAATCCATATAGAGACAGCAATCAGAAATCCAGAAAATTGATAATAAAATTTCAGAATTAGACAATCAATGGAAAGTCATAGGAGCAGAATTGAGGCAATGGAAGTCAGAATTAGTGAGATTGAATATAAAACACTTGACACCAACTTACTTGAGAGAAAATAAGATAAAAGGATTTAAAAAAATGAAGAAACTGTAAGAATTATGTGGGACTCTATCAAGAGGAATAACCTACGAGCGATTGGAGTACCAGAACAGAGAGGGATAACAGAAAATACAGAAAGAATTGTTGAAGATTTGTTGGCAAAAAATTTCCCTGATATAGTGAAAGATGAGCAGATATCTATCCAAGATGCTCATCAAACCCCACATAAGGTAGATCCTGAAAGAAAGTCACCAAGACATAATAAAACTTGCCAGAACCAAAGAGAGAATTTTAAGAGTAGCTAGAGATAAACAAGAAGTCATCTACAAAGGAGAGTCAATAAGACTAAGCTTGAACTACTCAGCAGAAACCATGTAGGTAAGAAGGCAATGGAATGACATATATAAAGCCTTGAAGGAAAAAAAATTGCTAAGAATTATATATCCAGCAAAACTGTCTCTCAAATATGATGGCAAAATTAAGGCATTTCCAGATAAACAGAAGTTTAGGGAATTTGGAAAAACCAAACCAAAATTACAAGAGATACTAAAGGGAGTCCTCTGGTTAGAAAATCAGTAACATCAGATAACAACCCAAGACTAGAACACAGGACAGAGAAACCAGATAGGGAAGTCACAAAAATAAAGCTAAAACACTGAAAATAGGGAAACAGATATGTCAGTATGTAAAATACGACAGCATTAAACAAAAATGAGAACTAAAAAATGTAGACATAGATTTTTCATATGGAGATAAAGTCAAGGCTGTATAAAGAAATAAAAGACTGGTTTAAACTTAGAAAAATAGGGATAAATATTAAGGTCACCACAAAGGAAACTAACAATTCTACAAGTCAAAAAACAAGAAAAATATAAAGACTCAGCAAGTACAAAATCAACAATGATGAAAATACATGAAGAGAAACGTCTCAGCACAGAAAATTAAGTGGAACAAAGAAACTATCAACAACACACAAAAAAAGACATCAAAATGACAGTGCTAAACTCATACCTATCAATAATCAGGGAGAGTAATTAGGGTCACATAACAATGAAAGTACAAATTTTTGTATGAGAGACTAACTTGAATTATAAACTTTCACTTAAAGTACAACAGTAGAAAAGATTAGGACACATCAGGTATCTAAACACTGAGTTTGTAATATAATGACTAACCTAGCCAGACAATGAGAGATTATAAAGGTATTCTTCAGCTGGTACAATGTCAAATGAATTAGACCTGTGGCACGTCATTAATTAAAGAAGTTAAGGAGCCAACCATAAATGTGCCTTCTTACAGTAACTGATCACACTTAAATTGATGTGTGTATGCACTTGAAATCTTTACCCAAAATATTATGCGAATCTAAGAAAACGTTTTAAGGCCCAGAAGAAAAAGCATTCCATTAAGAATCTGAAACTATGTTTGCATATTTGCATAACTTCTTCACATGTTTAAAGTTTATAGTATATAGATAAATGTGTATCAGTTATAGGCAGCTAATCAGATGAAGAAAGGGACCAATCCTGATATCACTAACATTACTTTAATAGAAAAACATAAATCCAATTAATAACATTAATCATCTCTTCCTTTACATCTTTGGTCCTTGGAACATTGTTGTTGTTGTGTGCCATAGAGTCAATTCCAACTCATAGCAACCCTACAGGACAGAGTAGAACTGCCCCCATATGGTTTCCTAGGCTATAAATCTTTATGGGTATAGATCACCAGGTCTTTTCACCTACACAGCAGATGGTGAGTTTGAAACACCAATATTTCAGTTAGCAGCCAAGAGCTTAACCATTGCACCACCAGGGCTCCTCTATGGAACAACAGCACCCCTGAGTTAAGCAACTGCTTTCACTATCATTGTACAATTATTTTGTTAAAATGTATGAGTAATCATTAAGCTGTCTCTAAATGACTGAATACAGCTTATTAGTAAGAACTGCATAAGATAGAAAGTATTAATGAGATAACTTGACTAATAATGTCTGATTTGTACTCCAAGAAAAGGTAATAAATAGATTCACAAACCTAAAGAGAATAAAAATAAATTTAATTAAATATCAAATGAAACTTATTTGGTACTAGAGGCTGAGACTTTTTTTTCCCGAAATATGTTAGTTCTCTTAATTTAATTGGATGGAATTATTTACCAGTGTGTTCTTATTCCAATTTTGAAAAGAATAAAACATTTTCATTCAACAGAAAATCTTAGGTTTAATATAAAGAGAATATAGAGCATGCTTTGTTTAATAATTTGCAGAAAACTAGTTATTTGGGTACATATGCTACATATAAAGACAATGATTACTATAATTTAACTTTAGCCATGATGGAAAAGAAGCATGAGTATACAAAAACATAGATAAACATGATTATTTAACCTCCATTTCCAAAACGGTAAACCTCCTTAATTAAGAAAATTAGGCATAACCTCATAATCAAAACTCTGTGAGGATAGAAAAACCGGCTCATAGGAATTTGTTATTGAATTATTTTTAAAAATAATTGTAATGATAGTGCTGATTTTGCAAGCCCAAAGAGAGAGAAACATATTTAGACAATACATTTGCATTGCTTTTGCTTTCTTCATGAAAATATGAAGTATTCTTCCATGGTCTGCTTGAGTATGCAATACCTAAAACATTTCACACATCATCCAGGAGAAATCACTTTTTATTTTTTTCACTTGTGTTCCCCTTACACATAGCACACATCCCTATTGTATCATCGATCACATCCTCCCATATTTATTATTGTCATCCCTTTTCCCTTTTAGGCTGAGTGATTCGAGTTCTAAGTTTGTGATTTAATCATCTTTGAATCTCCAGCAGTAGGGACATAGAGAAATTATTTTTATTTGGATGATTTTTTGCAAAATAGATGAATGGATGAAAGAAAAATTCGTTCATAGAATTCTCATGCCATTGCTACTTAAAACTAGTAATGTAGGATGTTCATGAAAGTAACATCAAACAATTAAGAATTCCACTTTCACTTTCAAAAATGATTTAGAAAACTAGACTAAATTTAAATCAAACTGACATTATCATGACATAGTTATGAGTGATATTTATTCAAGATCATATGCTGGAAAAATCTGTGAGATAATGCATTATATATATCAAAGTTAAATGTTAACTAATGGAGAAAATATGCTTTATATTATTTCAGATGTTTTCAGATGAAATATATTTTATAAAAGATGCAGAATATGAAAATATGAAATATGAAGGGCCACTGTAAAGAATTCTCATTATAGTTAAAAGAGAACAGCTGTCTAATATTTTTTCATTGATCCTATATTTTGTTTGTTATAGTGAGATGCCTACAGAATTGATATTTTAGATCATATTGAAACACTCTAATAAGTGATTGAGTGGAGACTGCAAATACTGGTAGCATTTGGTAAATGTATTTTTTAATTATCACAATAGTTTATTTTATCCTTTTTTTTTTGTCTGTAGTCGGTAAAATTGGATTAAATGTAGCTGTTTTCCGAACTCTGTTCCCTTTGCTGGATGGGAAGCACAAACCATAAAGCCCTGTTCACAATGATGCAGAAGAACGCAAAGTACTTA
The DNA here is from genome assembly GCF_000243295.1 of Trichechus manatus latirostris. Taxonomy (NCBI): domain Eukaryota; kingdom Metazoa; phylum Chordata; class Mammalia; order Sirenia; family Trichechidae; genus Trichechus; species Trichechus manatus. Next base: position 5,400,866 of record NW_004444109.1, read on the forward strand.
AAGAACATTTAAATGGCTAAGATACTGGGTTTGCAATATTACACTCCTGATAGCCATCACCCTATATACATATCTTGCTCCACGTCTATATGTTCAATTTCTCCCCATCGGTCCTGCCTCTTTAGGGCTCTCTTCTCCTTTACCATTTTCCTAACCTACTTCTCCAATTCCTTAAACCCCAACAAACCAAACCTGTTGCCATCGAGTCGATGCCAACTCATAGTGACCCTATAGGACGTAATACAACTGCCCCATAGGGTTTCCAAGGCTGTAAATCTTTATGGAATCAGACTGCCACAACTTTCTCCCACATCCAACTCCTTAGACTTCTAAAATATAGTTTACCTGCTGATCCCATATCAGTATTACCTCTGTGCAGCAGTTCTACCCTGTCCTATAGGAGTGCTGTAAGTCGGAATCGATTCTACAGCAATGGGTTTGTTTGCTTGTTTGTCTTCCTTCTAAGCTTGTCTAGTTGGAACTGACTAACCTATACATTTCAGACTTCTTGATTGAGATCAGAATTACCTTTAAGCAAAATTTTAGGACCAAATTATTTTTTAATTATTTTATTTATTATCAGCATCAGGCCTCCTTGGTGTTATTTGGAATCCCCTACTATACAGAAAGGAAGTCATCCTAGTAAATTATATTTCAAAGAATACGTATTAATTTTAAGTATGATGTTGAAAGTTATGTTCAATTCATAGGATTCTGCTTTCAGTTATAGGAGGTCCACAATTATTTGAAACTTTGACGGCATAGCCACATTCCATCAAGATGATAGACCTCTTTCAGAAGGTGCTATTGAAACTTAAATATAACTATCACAATCAGGAACTATGTTTGTTTTACGTATCAAATATGTATTTGGAGAAATACGTATAGTGATCATGTCTGGTGGTCCATCTAAGTTTACTTCTGCAGGCATAGTTTCAATCATGAATGGGTGCTTGTCAAGAATAGAACTAGCATCAATATCATACTTTTTTTTTTTGCTTTTTCTCCCACATTCCTGAGCTGTTGCTGGAAACTGATGTAACCCCAGACTTGTGCAGTGTGTATAACAAATAATGCTGATAGCTCTGAAAAGCGAGGAACATAGAAGTATAACTCAACAAACAAAGATTCCTTTGTTAGTATATCAAGAGCCAACACTTGGAGAAGAAGGATGTTCAATGTCGTTGTGTTGGAGGTGGCTCAAGACAATTTGGACTGGGTATTATGACTGGTGGAGACCCTGAATGGTGCAAATAACTAACACACTTGGCTGCTAACCTAAGGGTTGGAGGTTTAAGTCCACCCAGGGGTGCCTCTTGGAAGAAAGTCCTGGAGATCTACTTCTGAAAGATCATAACCATGAATAACCCTATGGAGCACAGTTCTACTCTGACATACATGGGGTCACCATGAGTAGGAATAGACTCAGTAGCAAGTGGTTACTAGTTATTATGACTGGCTAACTGTGGGAAAAACATGAGTACACTGTCAAAACTTAGGAATAGACTTTGTGGAAACTAAAGAAATGAAAAGCCAGAACTATGCCATTTTCATTTGCTGCTTCTTAGCTCCAACTTTTGGTTGGGTTTAAAAAGATAAGATGCTCAGCTTCATAAGCCTTTAATCCATCGTGACTATGATATTTATAAAAAGGTTATTTAAATAAATATAGTATAAAGAATAAGATCACAGATTTAGATGCAGTAGGACCTGGATGTGGATCTGTTTCTGTCACTTACTACCTGCTTGATTTTAGGCAAGCAACTTGGCTTCTCTAGGCCTTCGTATCTTCTTTTACAATGAAAGCGAGTAATACCTATATAAAAACCTAGTGTAGTGTTTGGCTTGTGATAAAGTTTAGTAAATAACTGCTAGTATACCATAATTTATTTAATCTAACATTTTATTGATTAAAGCATCTTTAGTTTCAGCACCACTAAAAAAGGAAAGCACTGACAATTCGAATTGTAAGGTGTATCCTGATGTCCTAAGTATATTGGAATCAAGAAAATATACTCCTTAACCACCCCAATTTGTTTCTAGTACAGAATCCATTGTGAATATTTTAATAGGATTTGATAGAAAACTTGCAACATTATTTTGTCAATTTTTTTATTCTTTTTAGTTATTTTACTTAACATGAAAGTGATCAGTATAACTGTAAATTTTAGGAAAGCTTTATTATCCATTTTACCAAGATGAGATGATTGCAAAAGAAAAAATCTTCTTATCTTACTTCTGTATGAAATGCTCTGATTAGACATTTTCTGGGATTTATACATTTTATTTAAAATAATAATAATAAATCTGCCTTAATCAGAACATCAGAACTATTCCTAAGTTTCTCGTGAACTTTCAGATGTAGACATTATAATTTGTAGAGAAATGATTAAAACAAAAACCTTGTATACATTTGCTTAATACTTGAGGTGGATGCAAATACAAGTAATTGTGTTTAAAGGGTTTATCCTCAAACCTCCAGAACTACAAATGTTCAGTGCTTGGAATATACACATACACCCACACACACATCATTGAAATTTATTGAAATAAAGTAATATTGAAAGGAAACATTTAAATAAGATTATTAATATGCCACATTGAAATACTTTGTTTAAATACAAGTGAAAATAAAAGATAGCCATATTTCAAAAATTCCAATGCATTTATGAAGCTCAATTCTCCAGGCACTGCCCAATAAAATTCTATGTGTCCTCTTGTCTTTATAAATCAAATGCCGAAAATGCATCTCAAAATAACATATTCGTGGCCAGATTCTTTTCATTCAAACCTGTTCCTTCTATAGTTTTCCAATATGAGTTAATGTTCTTGAGATTAAGGACATTCTTGAAACTTCTTTTTTTTTCCTCAAAATCTATGTTCAGTCTTTCAGGAAATCCTTCCATATAAATCTCAAATCATTATCTTCACCACTGTCACACTGGTTCAAGCCATCGTTTTCTGTCACCCGATAGGCGGTAAGAGCCTCCGTCTGTTTCTTTCTTCTTCTACTCTAACAATCACAATCTCTATTATCAATATAGCAATCACAGTGATCCTGTTAAATATCTAATCAAATCGTGTCACTCCTATTTTCAACCTCCTCTCCCCAGTGTTGCCACATTTTACTAGGTTTTCTAGGCTGTAATCTTTATGGGATACAACCCTGACTCACACCTTTCCTGATTTTAAACCACACAGTATCCCCTTGTTCTGTTCAAACAACTGCCTCTTGGTCTATATAGAGGTCCCACATGAGCATAATTAAGTGTTCTGGAATTCCCATTCTTCACAATGTTATCCATAATTTGTTATGGTCTACATAGTCAAATGCCTATGCATAGTCAATTAAACAGAGGTAAACATCTTTCTGGTATTCTCTGCTCTAGCTATTCTTATTCAATCTGTGTGCTTAGCAAATAATCTGAGAAGCTGGACTGTATGAAGAAGAACAGGGCATCAGGACTGGAGGAAGACTCTTTTAACAACCTACAGTATGCAGGTGACACAGCCTTCCTTGCTGAAAGCACAGAGGACTTGAAGCACTTACTGATGAAGATCAAAGACCACAACCTTCAGTATGGATTACACCTCAACATAAAGAAAACAAAATCTTCACAACTGGACCAATAAGCAACATCATGATAAATGGAGAAAATATTTAAGTTGTCAAGGATTCCATTTCACTTGGATCCACAATCAACACCCATGGAAGCAACAGTCAAGAAATCAAACAACATATTGTATTGGGCAAATCTGCTGCAAAAGACCTCTTTAGTGTTAAAAAGCAAAGATGTCATTTTGAGGACTAAGGTGTGCCTAACCCAAGCCATGATATTTCAGTTGCCTCTTATGCATGTGAAAGCTGGACAATGAATAAGGAAGACTGAAGAAGAATTGACACATTTGAATTATGGTGTTGGCAAAGAATATCGAATAGATCGTGGACTTCTAGAACAACAAAAGAGTTTATCTTGGAAGAAATACAGCCAGAGTATTCCTTGGAAGCAATGATGACGAGACTTTGTCTCATGTACTTTGGACATGTTATTAGGAGGGACCAGTCCCTGGAGAAGGATGTCATGCTGGGTAAGGTAGAAGGTCAGCAAAAAAGAGAAACACCTTCAATGTGATGGCTTCACACAGTGGCTGCAACAATGGGCTCAAACATAGCAATGATTGTGAGGATGGTGCAAGGCCAGGCAGTGTTTCGTTCTGTTGTACATAGGGTCACTGAGTCTAAACCAATTGCAACTAACAACAGCAGCAATCTTTATGGCAGCAACTGGGTGGGTTTGAGTGTCCAGCATTTTGGTTTTGGCACTTTGTTAATTCTCTAACTCCACTTGCAATTATTCTACTCTTGTTCATTATACTCAGCATCCTTGAACATCCCACACATTTTATCACTTCAATGCTTTTGTGCTATTTCCTTTGCCTAGAGCTTTTTTATCTTGACTCTCAGCCTGATTCACTTTCTCAAATCCTTTAAACCTTTACCTATTTTTATGCAAATAATGTGCACCTTCTACATGTTTTTGACTACTCCCTCCTTCCCAAAGGTATTTTCATAAGAGTGCTATGCTAATTTTTTACAGCAACAGAAGGTGAGCATTATTTTCATAAAAATACGGTACTCAAATAGGACCCTCTCAATGAGGCCCCTACCAGACCATCTTAGTTACAATTACAATCATCTCTCCAGCGCCCCCCATATCCATCACTTCCTTGTTTTATTTTTTCTTCACAGTACTTAATATCTTCGTAATATTGTATAATTTAATCATTTATTAAATTTAGTCTATCCTCTCCTCAAGGGCAGGTAATTTTGGTTTTGCTGTTTTTGCTATTGTTGTTGTTCTCTGATATATTCCCAGGTAATGCCTGGAACAAAGTAGCCATGCAGTATATGTGTATTGAATGAACGACTGCGTCTACAAATACACTTTGATACACTAGAGCTTGAAACACTTCTTCCAAACATGTCTTCGTATACAAGCAGACTGGGCCATCAGATGCCCCACTGAGACTACACTTACCAAACTTTACCAAATGAATGATCCATAAGATCCACTGCCCTCCATGGGGCTATCAGTGCCTATGATTATGATGGTATTGGGTCAGTAGGCTATCACAACTGCTTTCTAATATCTCTCCCATAATAATGTTGTTTTTACTGCAACTTCTCAAAGTAAATTGTAGAAAATGATTTTGATTTTGGTATATAGTTCATAACAATGGTAGGATCACTATGAGAAGATATATAGTCTTTTATGCCTGTTTCCAAGTTGCAAACATACCAAGTCTTTCTTAATATTTGTATTCTGAAGAGCAAAAAAGTTATCTAAAATTTTGAGAGACATGTATATTCTTAATCCACAGTTTTACTACAACCTCTTAAAATATAGTGTGCATAATAGGTGGGATAAAGCATGTGATATTTGCAGCCCTACTTCACTCCTTGGGAGATAAATAATGGCCTTTGAACAGCATTCTAACTCACCTGATTCAGGCTGATTTGATACTTCCATGCTGACTTGATTGCTTTGGTGACACTCACCAGATAGTTCATCTTCAGTGGATTAAAGTAAGTAGCAGACTGTGGTTTTACATCTTGCTCTAAAGGCCAGCTATTATTTGGACCTAATGCTGCCACTTTTTGTAAGTATAGTGGAAAGATGGATTTATTGATTAGGAATATACACTAGAATACCCTGCAGAACTTTGTGAAAACAATGAATTGTCTATGCTTGTGAAAATTCTATTTCTGTAAATCTGAATATATACATGTTTTAAAAGAAAACAAAGAATTATTAGATAATTCTAATCTACATCCTCACTGGGCATCATAGAAGTCAAGAAAGGAATGATCTTATATTGTCTCGGTCATATTCTGTCTGATTGTCTCTCTCTGCATCATGCTCCCCACCAGAGAAAGATCTGAGGAGTTCAAATTTGTTTACCTTTGGACCCAAATGGCAATTCGAGACCATGACAATTTAAGTGAAGAAAACAATTGGTTCTGTTCTGTGGAATCTCCTGGAACAAAATTATTAGATAGTCCATGAAGGAGTGGTACTTAATTATGTTCATTTACTCAGTGAATATTGAAATATTATATACCATGTGCTAGCCTTTGTATTAGATGTAATGGATTGATTGATGAACAAGAACATTAGAGTCCCCAATATTATGAAGCTTATTTTCTAAATGAAAGTACAGATAGTAATTCAGTAAACAAATAAATAAACCACCAAATAACAAACTGAAAAATATTCTATAACAAGTTACTATAATGGAGGAAAAGTGTGTGTGTGTGTATGTGTGTGTGTGTGTGTTTATAGTGGTGGTAGAATGTGTGCTGGTGTTCGTTCTTATACTGGTTAAAAAATGGCTGTATGAAAATATATGTTAGTTAAGTGGGACCAAATGATACAGGCTCTAGAAAATTTTTAGATTTTATTTTAAGATCAGAAGAACTTGATGTTTTTAAGCAGGAGTGTAGACTGAACTGATTAAGTATTCTTAAATGCATTTTTGAGGATCTTTGAAGAATGGATTCCAGGGGTCCAAGAGTATGAAGACTGGGTAAAAGGAACCTTCACTAGTAGAATGGAAAACACAAATGCTGAGAATAGTCGTATATTCCTGAGTTAACACAATGTAGGAACACAGTAGGAAAATTAGGAACTTACCACAATAAGAACAGTAGCCCCATCAGAGAAGTACTAACATGTACTAACATTTTATAATCTTATCTAATCCTCACCAAGTCCTTATAAAGTAGATAGTGTTAGTTTCCATTTACAATGAAAACACTATGAAAAAGAGTTTAACCTTCACAAGGCCACACATTTAGTAAGTGGCATAGCCTAGAGAGTTTTACCCAGAGCTTGACCTGTTTTCTACTATAAGGCTCTCTGGTTATACTATATTATGGATTAATCTCATGCATGCCTGCAAATACAAGGAATTTTGATCCAAGTTTGCTTCATTGTGTGCCCAACAGAATATTGAATTCACCCTGCAGGTTATCTTCCCAGTTCCTGAGTATTCACTGCATATTGTTAATTCTAAGATGTCAAATCAATTTAAAAATTGCTTAAAAATAAAACAACACTATATTAAATGCAGAAACAACAAAAGTAACATTTGCCTTTGTACTTATATATCACTGTGTTTTTCAATATGTTTACTATTAGATTTAAAATATATCTGAATTAGATTAAGCCATCAGTGCTTACGTACATCACAGGAACTTACAGCTTTTTTCCTCTAAGTGTTCTGATGGTATAAATATTTATTGTCCTTAGAATCTATGAATATTTATAAAAGATACTCAGGTTTCATCCTCTTTTCATATTAGTTATACCCATCTTTATTTATTTTTTCTAAACTGAATTACATATTTCTGGAATTAAGGTTATCTTAAAAATCAGCTAAAAAAATTGACAGTCAGATGTTTGTCCCTTATCTTTCAAAACACATGACTCAGTCAATTCAGTCACATCCAACTCCATGGGCTTTGAAAATGTTTTGAGACATTTGGGAGTTTTTTATTTATTTGTTTGTTTATAATATTTTATTGTGTTTTTGGTGAAAATTTACACAGGAAATTAAGTTCCTATTTAACAATTTTTATACATATTGTTCAGTAACATTGGTTACATTTTTCACAAGGTGTCAACATTTTCATTATTTTCCTTCTGGTTGTTCTGTTTCCATTAATCTAGTTCCCCTACCCCTCCTTACATTCTCATCTTTGCTTTAGGGTAAGTGTTGACCATTTGGTCTCATATAGATGATTTTTAAAAGAGTTCAGTACTCACTGCTGATATTGTTTATTTTATGATTTTATTGTTTATTTTATAGTCTTTTATAGGCAATCTAGGCTTTTACTATTAGGCACTTTAAAATTCTTCCAGCCTCTATCCATTCATAGTTTCAAAACAGCTTCCACATTTTAGGTATGTGTTAGAGCAGCACTCCACTCTCTCAGTACCAAATTCTGTCTTGGTCATTTAGTGCTGCTATAACAGAAATACCACAAGTGGATGGCTTTAACAAATATAAATTTATTCTTTCACTGTTTAGGAGGCTAGAAGTCCAGACTCAGGGTGCCAGCTCTAAGGGAAGTCTTTTTCCCTCTGTTGGTTCTAGGGGAAAATCCTTGTCATCAATCTTCTCCTGGTCTAGGAGCTTCTGTGCACAAGGACCCCGAGTCCAAAGGACACGCTCTGCTCCTGGCACTGCTTTCCTGATGGTATGAGGTCCTTCTGTCTCTCTGCTATTTTCTCTCTTTTATATCTCAAAAGAGATTGACTAAAGAGAAAACCTAATCTTGTAGATTGAGTTCTGCCTCATTAACATAACTGCTTCTAATCTTGCCTCATTAGCATCATGTTGTTGTTATCATGTGCTGTTGAGTGATTCTGACTCATAGAGACCTATAGGACAGAGTATAACTGCCCCATAGAGATTCCAAGGTGTGGCTGGTGGATTTGAACTGCTGACCATTTGGTTAGCAGCCTGAGCTCTTAACCACTTCACCACCAGGGCTCCATTTACATCATAGAAGTAGGATTTACAACACATAGGAAAATCACATCAGATGACTTAAACTGGTGGACAGTCACACAATACTGGGAATCATGGCCTAGCCAAGTTGACACACATTTTTGGGGGAGAGAATTCAATCCATGACACCAAGCATGATGTCTTTCTCCTGATAACTTGTTCAAAGTACATGAGACGAAGTCTTGCCTTCCTCACTTCTGAGGAGCATTCTGGCAGTACTTCTTCCAAGACAGAGTTGTTCATTCTCTGGCAGTCTATGTTATATTCAATATTCTTCACTAACACCACAGTTCAAAGTCGTCAATTCTGCTTCGTTCTTTCTTATTCGTTGTCCAGCTTTCGCGTGCATATGAGGTGATTGAAAATATCATGGCTTGGTTCAGGCACACCTTAGTCCTCAAAGTGACATCTTTGCTTTTTAACACTTTAAAGAGGTATTTTGCAGCAGATTTGCCCAGTGCAATGTGTCTTTTGATTTCTTGACTGCTGCTTCCATGGGGTTGATTGTGGATCCAAGTAAAATGAAATCCTTGACTGTCTTTTCTCTGTTTATCATGACGTTGCTTATTGGTCCAGTTGTGAGGATTTTTGTTTTCTTTATTTGAAGTGTAATCCATACTGAAGGCTGTAGTCTTTGATCTTCATCAGTAAGTGCTTCATGTCCTCTTCACTTTCAGCAAGCAAGTTTGTGTCATCTGCAGGTTGTTAATGAGTCTTCCTCCAATCCAGATGCTGCATTCTTCTTCATATAGTCCAGCTTCTCGAATTATTTGCTCAGCATAAAGATTGAATAAGTATGGTGAAAGGATACAAGCCAGACACAAACTTTTCCTGATTTTAAACTACTCAGTATCCCCTTGTTCTGTTGGAATAACTGTCTCTTGGTGTATGTACAGGTTCTACATGAGCACAACTAAGAGTTCTCAAATTCCCATTCTTCTCAATGCTATATATATATATAACTAAATGAAATGAAGATACAATACATCAAAATCTGATATGCATCAAAAGCAGTGCTTTGAGGCAAAATTACAACATTAAATGCATACATTAGGAAAGAAGAAAGATCTAAAGTCAATAATCTTAGGAAACTGAAAAAGAAAAGCAAATTAAATTGAAAGTAAACAGAAGAAAAGAAGTAATAAAATCAAGACATATATCAATGAAATTGAAAACAGAAAGTTAATTTTTTTAAAAAATCAACAAACCTAAAAACTTGTTCTTTGAAAAGATAAATAAAATTGATGAACTTTAGCCAAGCTAACCAAGGGAAAACTAGAAAAAAAGACACATATAGCTAATATTAGAAATGAAAAACAGACCATCACAACTGATTCAATGAACATTAAAAGCATAACAAAAGGATGGTATGAAAAACTGTATGCCCTAAAATTTGATAGTTTAGATAAATGTAAAAAAAATATTTGACAGAAACAGTCTGCTAAAACTGACACAGGAGAAATAATCATATAGACCTATATCTACTAAAAAAATTGAGTGAACAGTTAATAAACTTTCAAACAGAAAGCACCAGGCCCACATGTTTTCATTGGTAAATTCTACCAAACATTTAAAGAAGAATCAACACCAATTCTTCTCAATCTTTTTTAAGAACTAGTAGAGGAGGGAAATTTCTAATTTGGTATAGTAGATCAGCATTACTCTAATACCGTAACCAAAGACATTACTGGAAGGAAAGTACAGAGGAATATCTTTCATTAGCATAGATGTAGATGCAAAATTCTCAACAAAATGTTATCAAATTGAATCCACCAATGTATAAAATGAATTTACACTGTGACCAATTAGAATTTATACCATGTATCAAGGCTGGTTCAACAAATGCAAATCATTTAATGTAATTTATTGTATCAACAGACTCAAGAAGAAATATTATCTGATTATGTTAATAGATGCACAAAAAGCACTTAACAAAATCCAGTACTCATTCATGATTAAAAACTCTCAGCATCCTATGAATACAAGGAAATTTGCTTAACTTTATAGAAAACATCTTTAAAAACCTACAGCTAACAACATACTTAATGTTGGAAACTAGATGCTTTCACTTCATGATCAGGACAAAGATGTTCCTTCTCACCACTTCCATTTAACACTGCACAGAAAGTCCTACCTCATGCAACTAAATGAGAAAAGGTAATAAAAAAATATATACATAGGGACAGAAGAATAAAACTGTCTTGTTCACAGATGACATGACTTTCTATGCAGAAAATCCCAAAGAATCAACAAAAATCCTCCTGGATCTAATAAGTTATCGTTGCAAGTTACAGAATACACAGCTAATATGCAAAAGTCAATTGCTTTCCTATATTCCAGCAATGAACAATTGGAATTTGAAATTAAAACACAATACCATTTACATTAGGGCAAAAAAAAAAAAAAAAAAGAAATACTCAGGTATAAATCTTAACAAAATATATACAAGAGCTATATGAAAAAAACTACAAAACTCTGATGAAAAAACTCAAAGAAGATCTAAATAAATGGAGATATACTATTGTTCATCGATAAAAAGACTTAATATTATTAAGGTTTCAGTTCTTCTTAACCTCATCTCCAGATTCAAAGAAATCTCATCTGAACCCCAACAAGTTATTCTGTGGATATTGACAAGCTGATTCTCATAGTAACAGCAAAAGTCCCAGAATAACCAAAATAATAGTGAAGAACAGAGTTGGAGGATTGACACTACTCTAATTCAAGACTTACTATAAAGCTATAGTCATCAGGAATGTGTGGTTTTGGCTAAGGAATAGAAATATACATCAGAAAAACAAAATAGAGAGTCTGAAAAAAGATCCACACAAATATAGCCAACTGATCTTTGATAAAGGAGCAACAGCAATGCAACAGAGAAAGGATAGTCTTTTTTAACAGTGGTGCTGGAAAAACTGGACATCCATGTGCAAAAAAAAAAAAAAATGAATCTAGACACTGGGCTTACATATTTCACATAATGGATCATAGATCTAAATGAAAGACACAAAACTTTGCCAACTTCTAGAAGGTAATGTAGGAGAAAATCTACATCACCTTGGATTTTTGCTCTGTGAAAGCCAGCATTCGGAAAATGAAAAGACAAGCCACAGGCTGGAATACATATCTGCAAAACACTTCACTGATAAAGGACTCGTATATAAAATATACAAAGAACCCTTTAAATTCAACAGTAAGAAAACAAAAACCCAGTTACCAAATGGGCAAAAGAGTTGAATAAACACATCGTCAAAGAAGATAGACAGGTGGAAAATAAGCATACGAAGAGATACTCAACCTCATTTGTCATTATGGAATTGCAAATTAAAACAACAATGAGATACCACTATACAACTTTTAGAATGACTAAAATCCAAAACTCTGACAACACCTAATGCTAGTGAGAATGTGAAGCAATAGAACTCCCATTCATTGCTAGTGGGAATGCAAAATGGTATAGCCACTTGGAACACAGCCTGGCAATTTCTTTCAAAGTTAAACATAGACTTACCATATGATCCAGCAATCATGCTCCTAGGTATTTACCCAAGTTAACTGAAAACTTATGTCCACATAAAAATCTGCAAATAATATTTATAGTAGCTTTATTCACAATTGCCAAAAATTGAAAGTCACCAAGAATCCCTACAATGGGTAAATGGATAAACAAGCTGAGGTATATCCATACAATAGAGTATTATTCAATGATAAAAGAAATGAGCTACCAAGCTATGTAAAGATATGGAAGAACCTTAAATTCATATTGCTAAGTGTAAGGAACCAGTCTGAAAAAGCTACAGATTGTATGATTCCAACCATACGACATTCTGAAAACAGCAAAACTATAGAGAGAGTAAACCGACAAGTGGTTGTCAAGGGTTTAGGGAGAGGGAGAAAGAGATGAATAGGTGGAGTACAGGGCATTTTTAGGACAGTGAAATTATTCTGTATTATACTGTAATAACAAAAAAAAAATTATAGCGGTAGAGTCAATTCTGACTCATAGAGACCTTACAGGACAGAGTAAGACCATTAGTTACTCATATACAAGTTCAAGTTCAAGTTGAAGAAAATTAGAACAAGTTCACGAGAGCCAAAGTATGACCTTGAGTGTATACCACATGAATTTAGAGGCCATCTCAAGAATAGATTTGACATTGAACACAAATGAACAAAGGACCAGACAAGTTGTGGAATGGCATTATAAGGACATCATACATGAAGAAAGCAAGAGGTAGTTAAAAAGACAAGAAAGAAAGAAAAGACGAAAATGGATGCCAGAAAAGACCCTGAAACTTGCTTTTTAATGTCATGTAGCTAAAGATAATGCAAGAAATGATGAAGTAAAGGAGCAGAACAGAAGATTTCAAAGTGCAGCTTGAGAAGACAAAGTAAAGTATTATAATGACATGTGCAAAGACCAGAGTTAGAAAGCCAAAAGGGATGAACACACTCAGCATTTCTCAAGCTGAAAGAACTGAAGAAAAAATTCAAGCCTCGAGTTGCTATATTGAAGGATCCTATGGGCAAAACAAGATGGAAGGAATACACAGAGTCAGTGTATCAAAAAGAATTGGTCAACTTTCAACTATTTCAGGAGATAGCATATGATCAATCACTAATGGTACTGAAGGAAGAAATCCAAGCTGCACCGAAGGCATTGGTGAAAAACAAGGCTCCAGGAATTGATGGAATACCAATTGAAATGTTTCAACAAACAGATGCAGCACTGGAAGTGCTCACTCATCTATGCCAAGAAGTTTGGAAGACAGCTACCTGGCCTACCAGCGAAAGAGATCCATATTTATGCCTATTCTGAAGAAAGGCGATACAACAGAATGTGGAAATTATTGAACAATATCATTAACATCACATGCAAGTAAAATTTTGCTGAAGATCAATCAAAAGCAGTTGCAACAGTACATTGATAGAGAACTGCCAGAAATTCCACTGGGATTCAGAAGAGGACGTGGAATGAGGGATATCATTGCTGATTACAGACAGATTCTGGCTGAAAGCAGAGAATAGCAAAAAGATGTTTACCTGTGTTTTACTGACTATGCAATGGCATTCGACCGCGTGGATCATAACAAATTATGGATAACATTGCGAAGAATGGGAACTCCAGAACCCTTAATTGTGCTCATGAGGAACCTGTACATAGACCAAGAGGCAGTTGTTGGAACAGAATAAGGTGATACTAAGTGGTTTAAAGTCAGGAAAGACGTGTGTCAGGGTTGTATCCTTTCACCATATTTGTTCAATCTGTAGGCTGAGCAAATAGTCCGAGAAGCTGGACTATATGAAGAAGAAAGTGGCATCAGGATTAGAGAAAGACTCATTAACAACCTGTGATATGCACACCTTCCTTGCTAAAAGTGAAAAAGACTTGAAGCACTTACTGATGAAGATCAAACACTACAGCCTTCAGTAGGAATTAAACTTCAACATAAAGAAAATAAAAATCCTCGCAACTGGACCAATAAGCAACATCACAACAAATGGAAAAAAGACTGAAGTTGTCAAGGATTTCATTTTACTTGGATCCACAATCAACACCCATGGAAGCCGCAGTCAAGAAAGAAAATGACACATTGCATTGGGCAAATCTGCTACAAAAGACCTCTTTAATGTGTGAAAATCAAAGATGTGACTTTGAGGACTAAGATGCACCTGAACCAAGCCATGGTATTTTCAGTCACTCACATGCATAAGAAAGCTGGACAATGAATAAGGAAGACCAGAGAAAAATTGAAGGCTTTCAGTTAAGATGTTGGTGAGTAATATTGAATATACCATGGACTGCCAGAAGAATGAACAGATTTGTCTTGGAAGAAGTACACCAGAATGCTCCCTAGAAGCAAGGATGGCAAGACTCTGTCTCACATACTTCAGACGTGTTATCAGGAGGTACCAGTCCCTGGAGAAGGATCAGCGAAAAAGAGGAAGACCCTCATTGAGATGGATTGACATAGTGGCTGCAACAATGGGTTCAAGCATAACAATGATTATAAAGATGGTACAGGATTGGACAGTGTTCCGTTCTGTTGTACATATGGTTGCTATGAGCGGGAACCAGCTGGGTGGCACCTAACAACAAACAACACAACAGATATCCAGGGCTTTCTTCTGAGGTGCCTCTGGGTGGACTTGAACCTCCAACCTTTCAGTTAGCAGTTATGATAGTGACCATTTGCACCTACATTATGAATACTTTGGATAATTTTCTGACATCATTGATCTCATTTCTTAATACCCTTATTTGCTTTCTTGACTTTCTTCATTGTCTCTGGCCTCCTGACTGTTGTTTAACACCCCCAGGACTTCTTAGAGGTCTTTGTATTTGGTCGTTTCTTTAAAACTCCTTCCTTCTTTTATTCTCATCCTCACTTTGTCACTTCTTTCAGAATTCTAGTTAACTTTCCAGACTTTGTAAGCTAAAACAGCACCCCAGGGACTCTCTCTCACTTCATGAATTTTTATTTTATTTATAGAAATAATTCCTTCTTCACATTATATCATACATTTATTGTTTTATTGTCTTTTTCCTTTATAAAATGTCAGTTCCCTAAGGGTAAAAAGCCTTGTCTGCCTTGTTTAATCACCAAATCACCATCACCTATAAAGATGATGAATTCTAAGTCTGAGTAAATGAAATACACATGTTCTGAAAAAGTAGTCTCAGATTAAGAGACAAAGCAATTAGAAAATGGCACGAGAAAGAGTTCAAAACGGTCCCCAAAATGAAGACTATGTGTCTTTACTACTTTGGGCCCACTTAGTGTTGATCATATTAAATGAAAAAGGACAAATATAGACGTGCATTCCCACAAAGTGTCAGAATACTAGGGATGAAAATAAGATTCAAAAGCATCAAATGATGGAGGTGTAGAACAAAACAGAACAGTTCATCTATTTAAGAAAATAAGTCATCAAGGCATTGTACTTCCCTACAGCAACACTGGAAGTTAGAAAACAGTGAATGAATGCAACCAACTCTCTAAAAGAATGGGATTTCTAATTTGGAATTAAGGAAAAATACAAGTTCTTTTTGTAATTTTTTTTTTTTCATGTACTGTCTCTGGCTGTGCTGTGATTTAGTATTTAAAGGTATCACCCATTACTGATAAACATTAAAGATCATACTGCAACTTACACACAAAATTTTAAGAACCATTGCTTTAGACATTTTGAAGACCTCTGAGTTAGCCAAGTTGTGTATAGTTTTTTTTTTTTCACCCTATAGTTTCCAAAGATTAATCCCCATAGAAGAAAATAAAATCTAATATATGACTCTCATGGACATTTATCTTCTTACTTCTCCCTAATATGAATTGATTGGCATTTTTTTAAACACTAAACACGTAATTAATTTTTCATTCCAAATTTATCTGAAGTAGAGAAAAGACATTAATTGCTCTTGAATTCTTAGTAACAATTTCAAGTCACTTAAGTGACTTTGTTAATCTTTGCTTAGATTTCTAGTTTCCCACATGGATTGTCATTGGAAGGCACTATAAAGTATGGACTGAAATCGGTAAGGGTTCAGGAATTATACAGAGATGATAATCCATTCTGACCATGGCCCACTAGTATGGTATCCTGTTTGAGGCCTGTAAAAGTTGTCACAATATACAGGTAGTACCCAACTTTAAACAGGATTCTGTTCTGGTGACTCCATTGTCTGACATAAGTCGAATACCTCTTTTTTTTTTTTTTTTTTTTAAGTTTTCATTATTATTGCCTTTTATCATCAGTGTCTTTATAAATCCAATCTGTATTTGTCTTTGGGGCTTGGAAACATTACATATAAACTTACAGATATATTTTAGTATGTATTTAAAAAATACACAAATCTTCAAAATTTGTTATGATGATGAAGAAGAGATGACTTTGGCATTTTGTCAGTTGTGGTAATAACTCCACTTGTGGAAGGTTCTGGATCATCTGGATTATCCTTGGGAATGAGGATGACGTTTCTAATGAGAAAATTAGTGAGAACTGCGTGTGTGCTCCTTTTCTTTTTTTCTTCATAAATCCTTTCTTCCTGAATCTGCCTACCTACTTTAGCAAAGCGATCAGTGTTTGGGTCCATGTTTTCAAATAATTGAAGCCCCTGATTTAGTTTAGAAAACAAAACTAACATCAGCAAAGTATGCACTGCAACATTGTATGTGGTACATATCACTAATGTTAAGATATACAAAAAAAAAAGGTCGGTCGTAAGTGTGGTTTGTTGTGACTTGAGTATGCCATAAATTGGAGATTACCTGTATTAATTTATCCAGAATATTTGTGCCCTAGTATTTCTAGGGAGATTTATAATTAGTATCATAAAAATCCCACTGCACTGCAAAATTATAATAAGCATTTGGTAAACATTAACAAAGTAAATACTAACATGGTTAAAAACCCAAACCTGTTGCCGTCAAGTCAATTCTGACTCATAGCAACCCTATAGGACAGAGTAGAACTGCCCCATAGGGTTTCCAAGGAGTGGCTGGCGGATTCGAACTGCCTACTCTTTGGTATTAACCACTGCAGCACCAGGGCTCCGCTACATGTTTAGGGGACTCAAAGATATCTCTTTTGATATACCACAGTATTGGTTCAGTGTTCTAGTATAGTTTTTAGGATATATTTGATTTTATAATGAAAGATATACTTACTATGTATTTATTAATTTGGAAGTTTAATCATATTATAAGTGCACATATTTGCAAACAGATTTTTCTATCAAACTTTGAATTTCAAATCCATAGTATGGTCAGCCTAAATTAAAGAATATTCACCCATGCCTATAACTTTCATTATTAATTAAAAACTAGTATGACATAGACAATAAATTTATTATAAAATAAATTTTAATGAAAATCTTTATTATGTAATACACATTGTGTGAGTCATTCATATAATTAAGTTCACTGCTACTCAAAATATCTGTACTTATATTTAATCAGTGGTTAAGCATTCGGCTGCTAAAGGAAAGGTCAGTAGTTTGAACCCATCAGCCGCTCTGTAGGAGAAAGATGTGGCAGTCTGCTTTCGTAAAGATTACAGCCTTGTAAACCATATGGGACAGTTCTATTCTGTCCTATAAGGTCACTATGTGTCAGAATTGACTTGATGGCAACAGGTGTACTTAATCTTTATAATTTTAATAAAGAACAATATTAATAGCAAAAATCGTCTAGTGTGGAAACAAGCCTTTGTGAAATATATTGGAGATCAGTTTCATAAATTATTGTATTAAATGCCTAACAATTTGTTTAAGTCTTGGAGAAATGGACTTTCCCACAGTTCTATATAACATTCAGAATTTGGAACCCATCTTTCTTAAGCAAGAATCAATGGGAGGAACATATTCATGCTGTTGAAATATGTTACAGAGTTCCCTTGGGTTATAGTTTATGCTTGTTCTCTCTCACCACTAAAAAATGGAGAGCAATTCCTCCAGGCTGGTGAGAATTGCTCTCCTGAGTGATATTTTTAAAGGGACTCACATACACATAGTGTCTACTACAGTGCATTTCCCTAAGCAAGTGATGACTTCATTATTATTAAATTCCTCAGTATATCCTCTCTGAACATAGCTCAGTCCTGTGACACAGTAGGTGTCTCAGTCATCTGGTGCTGCTCGAACAGACATACCACAAGTGGATGGCTTTACAAAGAGAAATTTATTCTCTCACAGTCCAGTAGGCTACAAGTCCAAATTCAGGGCATCAGTTCCAGGGGAACGCTTTCTCCGTCGGTTCTGGAGGAAAGTCCATGTCATCAGTCTTCCTTTGGTCTGGGAGCTTCTCTGCGCAGGAACCTCAGGTCCAAAGGACGTTCTCTGCTCCTAGCAGTGCTTTCTTGGTGGTATGAGGTTCCCAAGTGTCTCTGTTCACTTCTGTCTTTTATATCTCAAAAGAGATTGCATTCAACCTCATCAGTATAACCTCATCATGGTGATAGACTTTACAACACATGAGGAGATCACATATAATCTCATCATAGTGGTAGAGTTTACAACACATAAGGACATCACATCAGATAACACAATCATACAATACTAGGAATCATGACCTAGCCAAGTTGCTACACACATTTTTTGGGGGACACAATTAAATCCATGACAGTAGTATTTAATAATTGCTATTGATAATGATAATAATTTTAAAACTGTAGTGATATTAAATTATACATCACTAACCTCAAGGATTTATGGCTGAAAAAATATAGTGTATCAAGGAACATATAAAGGATATGTAGATTATTGGAGAAATACTGAATTTAAATAACAAATATTAATATTCCCTCCACATTATAGTTCCTCCATCTTACCTCAACTTCTTCTCCACCTAAACTGTATGATACTCATTTAAAGAGGAAATAACAAATTGTTGAAACCAATGTCCTTCGAGAATAAAAATGCCAGTAAAATGCTTCTGATCCAAATAATACAAGAGTATAGGAAATTGCATGCTGCTTAAATAGTGGCTGTAATAAAAGAATCCCTTAAAGAACCCTTCAGAAACACTACAGTACAAAAAGATCCATCTTTCAGGTTTTTAGTATTCTGGTCCTGACTAAGGACAAACAAAAACCAGAGCATATTAGAAACTGCTTTGTTAAAACTGAGTCCCTCCCTTTCATTTTCCTTCTCAAAGTGCTGCAAGTTTCCTGAATGATAAACACTTTTCCACTTGTGACCTGAATACATTCTAAGAGAAATAAAAAATAAAACTGTAGTATTTGAAAAAAAAAATCCTGATGGCCATCTTTTTGCTGAAAACTGTTATTTGTGATACTGACTTTTAGACAATTGCAGGCATTAAACACTTATTTTTTTTTAGCTTTAATCATCATTTAATTAATCAGAATAATATCCGTATTTAGTATTTTAACAATCTATGTAAACATTAAACACGAAGTTTCTTATTTTGAATATATAAGTGATATAAAGACTGTATAATAATTTGTTTTCTATTATTCCATTCAATGTCCACATTGTCAGTGCGTTGAGAAGTAAAAATAATTTGTCAGCATATGCCACCACCAATAATAGCAGATAAAATCAATTGCACATAATTCTTCATTTGTCTATATTTGGAAACTACTCTTGTCTCTAAACAAATGAAAGTCATTTACACATCCTCACACATACATGCAACAATAATAGCAGCAACAGAGTCAGGGACTCGGAAAATCAGGGCAGTAATTTTCCTGCAGGGAATGCACTGCCAAATCTTCTTCTGACTGCCTTCTGGTCTAGAAACTGATGGTATGTTATTATTTATTTTTACATATTAATCAGAGATATCATCTTCTGGTTTTAGAAGCTACATAGTGATGAGTCACTCATATCACATGAAGGCCACACTAAGGCTAACTAGCCCACTGGAATCTGAAAGACCATAAATTCTGCTTTCTCTGGAGTTCTTGGATAAAAATAATATATTTTTATGGGTTTTGATTTTCTCATTTTCCAAATTGGAAATTTTTTGTTTGTTTGATCCCCAAATAACATGAACTTTAAAATTTTCAGAGGACAGAATTCTACACTTAGTAATGCAATTCCAAGTGAAAAACATGGAAAATTAAAGACAACAACAAAACCCTTATTAATCTCACTTGCTGAACAAACTTTGTCAGGCCAAGGGAGATACAAATGGTTGAAATGGGCTTTTTATGACTTGCATGTGTTTTCTCTTATATGCATGTTAACAATTATTTTTATTATTTTGAATAATTCAGTGTTGCTTTTATATTTTTTGTTTGTCGTTGCTGTTAGTTGTTATCAAGTCGATTCCAACTTATGGTGATCCCATGTGTGCTGAGTAGAACTGCTGCATAAGGTTTTCAAGGCTGAACTTTCAGAAGCTGATCATCAGTCTTATCTTCTGGGTAGGTTCGAACTGCCAACCTTCTGGCTAGTAGTTGAATGCTTACCCATTTGCGCCATCCAGGGACTTCTATATATTTTTTTATAGCAAGCACATATTTGAAGATTGAGAATCACTATCATATTCTTTAAAAAAAAAAAAAAGGTTATTTATTAAGTACTCTAATTTGAAAAGTTCACTGGCAAAAATTAATAGACAAATAAGGAAAAATAATTTTAGACCATCTTAATCAACTATTTTGTGTTTGTTTTAGAAGTTCTTACATTTCACAACCCATTTGATTTAAGTGAGTTAAAAGCAATTAAAATATCAAGATAAATTTAACATTTTAGCATTAAAACAGTATTTAAAGCTTAAACCACATGGATTGCTAGATTTCCAGAATTTCATTTTTTAACAGATTCTAAAGAGTTTACCAGGCACATGAAAATAAATGTAGACAAAGTAATCTTTGTACCTTATCAATGTTTGCCAATTAAATACACGTAGTTCAGGTTCTGATTCTCAAATAAGAAGGACAAGGCAGGATCTTCATAAGGTGAACGTATTGAAATCTATTAGCTTAAAGTTAATTCGGAGTAAAATATCTTATTTCAAATATAATATATGTATATATATATATCAATATAGAAGTATTAAAAGAAGAGAGGTCAAAGTATTGATACTAAAGTCAAACCAGAAAAAGCAAAGCAAAAAAAGCAAATGGCTGGTTATCTCTGACTCTCTAATGAGGTATCATTGATAGGTTGGTGTTGCATCTAGTGTTCAGAAGGATTTTCTTTATCAATATATAAAACATTTATAATAATGCTATTACTTTTTAAGCATTGCTGTGATTAAATTCTAGAGGCATTTATAAAGCATTGACTAACACTGCAAGACTGAGAACAAGTAGAAACTTAAATTTAAAGATAAAACAACATAGACAGGGACTGACAAATGAAGAGCTAAAACATGGACTTTTTAAAACAAAACCATAGTGAGTTAAAACATTGTTCATATCAGATCCAAGTAAAATAATAAATGGTCTTGTACTAAGTCAAAAAGAAATCAAGAACTGCAAGAATTTCATATAATATGACTGATATTTAAAAAATCATATGCCAGTATGGCACACACCGTAGATGCACACAGTAGATGCACACACCGTAAGGAAACCCTGACAACAAAGACTTGAGAAAATAAGTAAATTAGTCACAATAAAAGACCTCAGACCCCGGAGCATTAAGCAGAGAGTTGAAGAAACAGACTGAGCACCAACTGGAAAGAGAGACAGAATGAGGCCAGCAGGAAAACAGAGATTCACTGATCGACCTTGCCAGCGTGGAGCAGCATGGTTGTTTTGGGACAGCATCGAACAACAACCTGGAGTGAGGAACCCAGGAAAGCAACTGCATAGAGAGCACAAATAGGGGCAGAGATTCTGTGCAAACAACCCCAGAAAGAAACAACAAGGTGGGCAGGATGCATCCAGGGATGGGGCACCTCTCGGGGGAAACAAATGGTATAGCTTTGAAACCAGGGAACCATGGGGAAGCGCCTCTAGAGTAAGTAAAATAGATTGTCATCTGAGCCTTAGAGAAGGAGAAAGTGTAGACAGGGAGTACATAATTGCAGGGGAGTAAAGAGGAGAAACAGATGGGTGCATGAGAGCTCCAGCCCCTCTGGTGAGTGCAAAAAGGAAGGGAGCAACTAGGTATTAGTGCAGGAACTGTTTGTCGCTTGAGGCACTCAGCCATTTATATGTGAGCTACCCAGTGAAAAGTCAACCCACAGAGTAACAACTAGAGCACCCCCCACCCAGAACTTGCCCTGTGCAAGCAGTAACCCCTTGTTCCATCTGCATTAGAGTCTGCCCTGAGGCACAGGTGGACTGAGCTAAGGCATGCAACCCCAGCCCCGTTCACCACCCTCTCCTGGGGGCACAGGCTAGCCCAGCCATGCCCACCACCTCTTCCTTGAGATGCAGGAGACCCTAGCTGATGCAGGTAAGCCCAGCCACTGCCACTACTCCTCTCTGAGGAGAAGAAGGCCAGCGCTGAAGAGCACAAGCCTGGCCATGCCCATCATCCCCTCCCTGGGTTGCAGGTACTTGTACCTGCATACCAAAGCTGAGCCCTGCCCACCACCCCCTGAGGTGCAAGTGACTCACACTTCTGTGTGCAAGCCTGGCTGACCCACCTGCTGACTGCAACCCGTGCAACCTCTCCCCAACCACTCAGCAACTGGCATTTGCACATATAACACCCAACCCAGCAGCCAGGGAGAGCATTCACCGCACCCATGCTGTCCATGCTGGACAGACACATCTCATCAGCAATGCCAGTCACATCCTGACAGGTGCCATCTACACCTCTGCCAAACGACAAGCAGAGATTCTAGCGTCCATATCCAACGTCTGCCTGGCTGCAACATCACACATCCCGCACTCAAGCAGTTGCTGTAGGATGTTTGCACTTGGACTGAAATCCCTTGATACCCCACCACCTACTGAGATAACAATTTGTGCATGCACAGCAGGCCTACCCCATCTATTGTCCATTTGGGTAACACTCTCTCACAGAAGATATGGAGACATCCTACCCTGACTTCCAGAGAACAGACTAACTGCCAGCATCAACCCAGAAGGTCCCCATGATCACACAAGTGCTGTGGAGGGACTCTGACTACCCAGCAGTTATAACCCAATATCAGGGAGAGAACCTGCTCTCCCATCTCCACTCAGTTCTAGTAGAGAAGACATACGAGCCTAACCACAGAGGACATGCATGTGGGTGAAACCCACCATACCCAATAATGAGAGGAAATCATACTCAGCCAACAGACACCACCAAAGTCACACATAAACCAGAACCACAAAACAATTAAAATAATACAAAGGAAGAAAGACATTCTAAAGAAAAAGGGAAGAAACAAAGCTCCAAATACATCAAAACAAATTAAAAAATCAGCACAAAACAAACATACATACAATCACTAAAGAAATATATGAATAAATAACACCTTAATGCCTCCAAGACAGCAGACAATAACAAATTATGAAGAAACAGGATAAGGCAGCTCAAACAAGTGAGTAAATAAAGGGAAAGAAAACCTTCCTGAGGAAGAAATGGTAATAGATCTTCCTGATTAAGGAAATCCTGATACAGGATCCTCAAAGAGATCAAGAAAAACACAAACAGACTGAGACCAGAGGAACTGCAGAAAGCATGGCCCCTGGATTCTCTATCAACCCAGAACTAAAACAATTTCCGAGGCCAACTCTTCAGACAAGGATTGGACTGGACTGTGGGACATAAAGTGATACTCGTGAGGAGTGTGCCTCTTAGCTCAAGTAGATACAGGAGACTAAATGGGCAGCTTCTGTCCAGAGGTGAGATGGGAAGGCAGAGAGGGTTAGGAGCTGGTTGAATGGGCATGGGGAATTGGGTGGAAAGGACAAGTGTGCTGACACAGTATGGGGAGAGCAATTAGAGTCACATAACAATGTATGTATAAATTTCTGTATGGGAAAAAGAAAAAGAAAAAAAGAAGAACACAAACAAAACCCTGAAGAATTCAGGAAAACAATAGAAGAAGAAAATGACAAAATAAACAGACAAATAGAAATTGTACAAAAAACAGCCACTAGAAATCCAAAAGATTAACAATAAAATATTCAAAATAGATAACTCAATGGAAGGACATAGAAGTAGAATTGAATCAATTTTAGAAATAATCAGCTAAATAGAGGACAAATATCTTGATACTAATTTGTTTAAGGAACAATCAAACAAATGAATAAAGAAGAATTAAGAACACCTAAGGGTTATGCAAGACACTACCTGAAGGAATAATTTTTGTGTAATAGGAATTCCAGAAGAGGAGCAGAAGAAAAAAAGCACAGAGAGAATTTTTGAAGATTTCTTGGCAGAAAACTTCCCTAATATCATGAAAGACAAGAAGCTTTCCATCCAAGAAGCTCAGTGAACCCCATGCAGAACAGACCCTAAAAGAAAGTCACCAAGGCATATCATAATCAAACTTTCCAAAACCAAAGACAAAGAATTCTGAGAACAGCTTGTGAAAAATGAAGTATCACCTATGAAGGGGCACCAATAAGACCACATGCTGATTTCTTGGCAGAAATCATGCAGGCAAGAAGGCAAAGGGATGACATATATAAAACTGAAAGAAAAGAATTGCTAATCAAGAATCATATATCCAGCAAAATTGTCTTTCAAATATACTGGCAAAACAAGAAAACACAGAAATTAAGGGATTTGTAAAAAACAGACCAACCTTACAAAAATATGAAAAGGAACCCTTCAGACAGAGAGCCAATGACATCAGACAACAACCTGAGATTCAGACACAGGACAGCATCACCCAGATACCAACCTAGATAAAGAAGTCACAAAAGTAAAATAAATCTGCAAAACTGAGAACAGCCAACCAGAAATGTCAATCTGTAAATGACAACAACTTCAAAACCAAAAGGGGAAATAAATGGTGTACTTATACAACCTCCCTATGGGGAGGAAGTCAAGGCAACATCAAAATATAACAGACTCCTTTAAACTTAAGAAGATAAAGGTAAATTTCAGAGTAACCAGAAAGAAAATTAATAAAATCTACTTACCAAAATAAAGAATAATATCAGAAAGACTCAGTAAACACAAAATCCATAAACCAAAATAATCATATAAATAATGACACTTTATCCACAACTGAACAATGTAAACCAAACTAAAATGATCAAAGACGTAACGATGAGGGGAAAATCTCATAGTCATAAAAAGTAAAACAGGATATCTTTAAGGCCTTTGACTACTGTAGTGTAGTTGGAAACAGAAGACAGACAATAGGATGTTACCATGAAAAGTACACAGAGGAGATATAGGTCATCGAAAACTGACCAACTTCCTAGATACTTGTAGATACTGCTCCAGGAAAAGCTTTTTAATTAAACTACATTTAATAAAATCAACAGCATTCAGGAGTGATGCATATAGAAGCAATGACAAGCATGATAAAAAACCAATTGCTGTTGAACTGATTCCAACTCACAGTGACCTCATGTGTGTCAGACTAGATTTGTGCTCCATAGGGTTTACAGTAGCTAATTTTTCAGAAGTAGATCACGAGGTCTTTCTTCATAGGTACCTCTGGATGAACTCGAACCTCTAACCTTTTGGTTAGCAGCAAAATGCGCTAACCATTTGCACCACCCAGGGATTCCAATAAGCATAGTAAGGCACAACAAATGGAAGGGGGCATTGGGAACACTTCTTTCTTCTCTAACAGATACTTTATTCTTCAAGGGAGAGTAGGCCGAATCATCTAAGAAGGCAGTTAGAACTAGATACACTGTGTAACCAAATTGGAGGCTGAGTCCAATGCTGGCCCTTAATTCAATGAGTAAAAAACACGTTGCCTTCAAGTGAATTCCAACTCATAGCGACCCTATAGGACAGAGTAGAACTACCCCACACGGTTTCCAAGGAGTGGTTGATGAATCCGAACTGCTGACTTTTTGATTAGCAGCCGAGCTCTTAAACACTGCACCACTAGGGCTCCTGACTCCAGTAAAATAGAGAGAGTCCCTTAAAGTGCATACAATTCCAGTCGCAATTACACACACTTTAATCCCTAGATCACTAAAATGTTAAAATGTTCATAGATCAGTGTTGTAATAGGATTTGTGTACAATTGGGAAATTTTTTAAGTGACAGGGGACTAAAAATTATTATCTAATTGTTAAATATTAATTTACTTATTGATAAACACAGTTATTATATTGGTAGATTTATAAAATGGCTCTATTTTGAAGATTTTTTAAAATAACTAAAAATAATAAATAACTGAAGTTGTCAAGGATTTCATTTTACTTGCATCCACAATCAACACCCGTGGAAGCAGCAGTCAAGTAATAAACGACATACTACATTGGGTAAATCTTCTGCAAATGACATCTTTGAAGTGTTAAAAATCAAAGATATCACTATAAGAACTAAGGTGCACCTCCCCCAAGCCATGGTATTTTCAATTGCCTCATATGCATGCAAAAGCCGGACAGTGAATAACGAATACCGAAGAAGAATTGACGCATTTGAATTATGGTGTTGGTGAAAGATATGAATATACCATGGACTACCAGAAGAACAAACAAATCTGTCTAGGAAGAAGTACAGCCAGAATGCTCCTTAGAAGGGAGGATGGCAAGACTTTGCTTCATTCACTTTGGACCTCTAATCCTGAGGGAACAATCCCTGGAGAAGGACATCATGCTTGGTAAAATAGAGGGTCAGAGAAAAAAGGAAGACCCTCAATCAGATGGATTGACACAGTGGCTGCATCAATGGGCTCAAACACAGCAACAATTATGAGGATGGTGCAGGTGTTTCATTCTGTTGTACATAGCCATTTTTTATTTTATTTTATTTTATTTTTATTTTTTATATTTTATTGTACTTCAGGTGAAGGCTTACAGAACAAATAGTTTCTCATGAAACAGTAGTACACAGGTTGTTTTATGACATTGGTTAACAACCCCACAATATATTAACCCTCTAAATTCTCAACCTTTATTTTTTGGTGAAAATACACATAGCCAAAGGTACACCGTTTCAACAATTGCTACATACACAGTTCAGTGACATTGACTGCGCTCTTCCAATTGTGCTGTTCTTCTCACTTAAGATGAAGGCTTACAGAACAAAATAGTTTCTCATTTAACAGTTACTACAAGTGTTGCCCTATGACAATGGTTAACAATCTCAGAACACATCAACAATATCCTTACTCAAACTTGGGTTCCCTATCACCAGCTTCTTTGTCCCCTTCTGCCTTCTGGCCCTTGTCACTGGACTCCTGTACCTCGTTAGTCTCATTTGGTTTTATGGGGCTGTCCACTCCCAGGCTAAACAGTGAACCTTGGAGGTAACTTCACCACTGAGCTAAAAGGGTGTCTGGGGGCCATACTCTCGAGGTTTCTCCAGTCTCCTTTAGGCCAGTA
>NW_004444109.1:5436599-5498658 GCF_000243295.1 Trichechus manatus latirostris
CTCAGTCCATTTGGTGCTTGGCTGAGTTCTTTATCTCTTCATTTGATGTTTTAGGGTTTCAGGATTGTTGTATTCTCTGTTTGGCTTAGTTTTTCAGATCTTTGCTGTGGAGGGACGGCATGGTGCTTCTGCCTAGAGCGCCATTTTGCCAGAACTCCTGTACATAGTCTTCCTACGACTTGGAACTGACTGGACTTCACTTAACAACTGAACAACAAAAAAATAATGCATATCTATGCACAATTAAGCACAACTGAAAACTTATTTATATTAATTATCTGGGTGTATATTTGTTTCTCAGTGTGGTTTTATTTTGTTTTTTCCTGTTGCCTAATTATGAGCACTATTCATGTGCTTATTGACTATTATTTTATTAAGTACCAGCTCAATGCTTTTGCCCATTAAATTGGATTATTTGTCTTCTTATCATTGATATGTAAGAGTTCTTTATACTTTCTAGATACAAGTCTTTTGTCTGAAATATGTTCTGCAAACATTTTATCACAGCCTGTGGCATGCATTTCCAAATTCATACTAGTATCTTTTGATAAACACAAGTTTTCAATAAAAAGATCTAATTTTATAATTTTTATGTTTGATAATTTATATACTGAAAATATCAAACGTTAACCAAAAATACAGAGAACCTGAACTTTATACATATTACTGATGTGAATGTAATATGGTACAAACCCTCTGGAAGTTTTTTATAAAGTTAAGAATGCATTGACACTAAGATGCAGCAACCCCATTCCAAGAATATATTTGAAAGACATTAGTTCATTTGTCCCTAGAGAGACTTAAGCAACAAAGTGCATATCAACTTTGTTCATATATTGAAAAACTGGAAACAATACAAAACTTTAACATTAGAATGGGTAAATACATTGTAGTATAATCATATAATAATGGAAAATGTGTCTTCAATTAAAAAAAGAAAAAGAAAACAATAAGCAAACAGAAACTCCAAAAAAAAATCATGTTAAGGAGCTGGACAACAAAGATTACATAGTATGTGATCCCATTTTTATGAAGAAAAAGAAGAGGCAAATTAATCTATGAAGCTATGTGTCAGAGAAATAGGTCCTGTGGGGAAGTGGTGCTGCTATTAACTGGACAGGGCACGAGGACATTTTATGAGATGACAGAAATATTTCATTATCCTGATCTGGCCAATTGTTACATGGTTATATGCATCTGTTAAGTGTCAACAAGCACTATATTTAATATTTGAACTTTTTTTTGTATGAAATTTAAACTTCAATAAATAAAACTCAACGAAAGCCATAAAAAGCTTAACTATTCTCCGTACATTTTCACACAGTTCATTCAGTTCTTAACAGGATAACAGCATCTGTCTTTAATTCTGTGTCATTGAAATTTTTCTGAAAATGTATTTTTTCAATATGATTCTGTTTTTTTCTCAAATTAGCCTGCTTTCTCCAAAGTTTTCTATAAAATTTGGAAATTTTATGACACCTGTTTATATTTTTAAACAAAATAATTTTAATTGAGAAAGATCTGTCTGCATACATGCTGAGGTGCTTGGTAAACTCAGAGCAAAATCTGTTAAATACAAAATATGCCCAATTATAATTTTTGTCATAGTGAAATGTTTAAATATTTTACAGAGCCCTGGTAGTTAAGAGCTTGGCTGCTAACCAAAAAAGGTTGGCAGTTCAAATCCACTACCCGCTCCTTGGAAACCCTATGGAAAAATAAGGCAGTCCCATCGAGTTCTGGCTCTCAAAGGTTTAACTTTATATATTTTTACCACAATAAAACAATTTTTAGAATGAGTTTAAACAGACATTTCATAAATGAAAATATACGAATGGCTAATAAACATATGGGAAGAAGCTCAGCATCACTATTAGTGAAATTGTGATTAAACCACAACAGATCCATTGAAGGATCCCTGGCAGTATAGTGATTAAAGCCTCAGCTGGTAACCAAAGTTCAGCGGTTCTAACCCGCAGGCCACTCTGTGGGAGAAAGATGTGACAGTCGGCAGTTTCCTTAAAGATTTACAGCTATGGAAACCCTATGGGGCAGTTCTACTCTATCCTAAAGGGTTGCTGTGAGTTGGAATTGACTTGACTGCAGTGGGATTTACAGATCCATTGCAATGCTTAAAACTAAAATAAGGAATAAGCACAAGTTGAAGAAGGTGTTAAAAAGGCGGTGGGGGTGGGTGTTCTGTTACATTGCTCCTGGAAATATAAAATGTGTTCTGTCACATTGGAAAAGAGATTCTTGTAACAATAAACATGCACTTGTCATATGACCTCGTACTTTTTTTTCTAGTATTATTCAAGAGAAAAGACAATATACAAATACACAAACATTTGTACATATATGTTCATGAAATTTCATAACGATTTTATTCACAATCGCAAAAAAAAGAATTGTTCATCAACAAGTAAATGAATAAGCATTTTGATATCTACATACAACAGAATTCTGCTCTGAAATAAAACAATGAACGCTGATACATGAAAGAATATAGAGGGATCTGAAAAACATTAAGCTGAGTGAAAGAAGCAAGACATAAAAGAGTAGATATCATATGATAAATGCATATGAAATTTCAGACAAGCAAAACTAAACTGTTAGTGACAGAAAACCGATCAGTTCTTACCTTGGGCTGGGAATGCATGGGATTGACCACAATGAAGCATGAGTATACATTTTGGGGTGATAGAATATTACATATCTTTATGGGTGGATAAATTTGTACAAATTCATTAAATTACCCACTTAAGGTAGATGCATGCCATTTTATGTAGATTATACCTTAATACCCACCAGTTGTCTGTTAGTTTATCATACTGTGGTGGCTTGCATGTTGCTGTGACACTGGAAGCTATGCTCTGGTATTTGAATTATCAGCGAGGTCACCCATGGTGGACAGGTTTCAGTGGAGCATCCAGACTAAGACAGACTAGGTAGAAGGACCTATTAGTATACTTCTAAAAAATTGGCCACTGAAAACATTATGAATAGAAGTGGAACATTATTTGGTATAGTGCCAGAAGGTAAGCCCCTCAGGTTGGAAGGCACTCAAAATATGACTGGGGAAGAGCTGACTCTTCAAAGTAGAGTCAACCTTGATGACATAGATGAAGTAAAGCTTTGGGACCTTCATTTGCTGATGTGGTACAATTCAAACTAAGAAGAAACAGCTGCAAATATCCATTAATAATCAGAATGTGGAATGTATGAAGTATGAATATAGGAAAATTGGAAGTCATCAAAACTTTAATGGAACACAAAAGATCAATGTTCTAGGCATTAGTGAGCTGAAATGGACAGGTAATGGCAATTTTGAACTGGACAATCATATGGTCTACTATGTGGGGAATGACAAATTGAAGAACATCACATTCATTTTCAAAAAGAATATTTCAAGATCTGTCCTGAAGTTCAAGTTGTCAGTGATAGGATACTACCCATACACCTACAAGGAAGACCAGTTAATATGACTGATATTCAAATTTATGCACCAAATACTAATGTTAAACATGTATAAATTGAAATTTTTAGCAGTTCTGCAGTATGAAATTGATCAAACATGCAATCAAGATGCCCTGATAAGTACTGGTGGTTCGAAAGGTGGAAACAAAGAAGAAGGATCGGTAGTTGGAAAATATGGCCTCGGTGATAGAAATGATGCCAGAGATCATATGATAAAATTTTGTAAGACTAATGACTTACTCATTGCAAATACCTTTTTTCAACTACATAAATGTAGACTTCACATGTGGACCTCATCAGATGGAATACACAGGAATCAAATCAACTACATCTGTGGAAAGAGACAATGGAAAAACTCAATATCAACAATCAGAACAAGACCAGGGGCTGACTGCGGAACAGACCATCAATTGCTCATATGCAAGTTCAAGTTGAAGCTAAAAAAAAATTAAAAAACGTCCACGAGAGCCAAAGTATGACCTAAAATATATTCCACCTGAACTTGGAGACCATCTCAAGAATAGATTCTATGCATTGAACACTAATGACCAAAGACCAGACTAGTTGTGGGAAGACATCAAAGGCATCATACATGAAGAAAGCAAAATATCATTAAAAAGACAATAAAAAAGAAAAAAAGGTTTAGACACAAAAAGAAACAATCTTTGATGATTATGAGGGAGGGGAAGAGTGAGGATTGAAAAACACTAAATAGACAATAGGTAAGTGGTAACTTTGGTGAAGGATAAGACAATACACAATACTGGGGAAGCCAGCACAACTTGTACAAGGCAAGGTCATGGAAATACCATAGACACATCCAGACTCCCTAAGGGACCAGATTACTGGGCTGAGGACTGTGGGGACCATGGTCTCAGAAACATCTTGCTCAATTGGCATAATATAGTTTATAAAAAAAAAGTTCTACATTCTACTTTGATGTGTAGCATCTGGGGTCTTAAAAGCTTGTGGGCGGCCATCTAAGATACTCCACCTGTCACACCCCATCTGGAGCAAAGGAGAATGAAGAAAACCAAAGACACAAGGGAAAGATTAGTCCAAATGACTAATGGACCACCAGTACTACAACCTCCACCAGACTGAGTCCAGCACAACTAGATGGTACCCGGCTACCACTACCAACTGTTCTGATAGGGATCACAATAGAGGGTTGCGGACAGAACTAGAAAGAAATGTAGAACAAAATTCTAACTCACCAAAAAAAAAAAAAAAAAAGACCAGACTTACTGGTCTTACAGAGACTGGACTAACCTTAGAGTATGACCCTTAGACACATTTACAGCTCAGTAATGAAGTCAGTCCTGAAGTTCACCCTTTAGCCAAAGTTTAAACAGGCCTATAAAACAAAATGAGACTAAATGGACACACCAGTCCAGGTGCAAGGGTGAGAAGGCAGGAGAGGACAGGAAAGCTGGTAATAGGGCCCCAAGATTGAGATGAGGAGAGTGTTGACATGTGGTGGGGTTGGCAACCAAAGACACAAAACAATATGTGTAATAATTGTTTAATGAGAAGCTAATTTGTTCTGTAAACCTTCATCTAAAGGTTAAAAAAAAAAAAAGACAAGAAAAAAAGAAAAGACCAAAATGGATGTCAGAAGAGACTCTGAAACTTACTCTTGAATGTAGATTAGCTAAAGCAAAAGGATAAAATGGTCACTTAAAAGAGCTGAACAGAAGATTTCAAAGGGCAGCTTCAGGAGACAAAGGATCATAATGAAATGTGCAAAGACCTGGAGTTAGAAAACCAAATGGAAAGAACATGCTTGACATTTCTCAAGCTGAAAGAATTGTAGAAAAAATTCAAGCCTCAAGTTGCAATACTGAAGGATTCTATGGACAAAATACTAAATGACGCGGGAACCATCAAAAGAAGATGAAAGTAGTACTCAGAGTATCGTACCAAAAAGATTCGGTCAATGTTCGACCATTTCAGGAGGTAGCATATGATCAAGAACCAGTGGTATTAAAGGAAGAAATCCAAATTGCACTGAAGGCATTGACAAAAAACAAGGCTCCAGGAATTGACAGATAACAATTGAGATGTTTCAGCAAACAGATGTATCTCTGGAGGTGCTCACTCTTCTATGACAAGAAATTTGGAAGACAACTACCTGGCCAACTAACTGCAAGAGATCCATATTTGTACCCATTCCAAAGAAAGGTGATCCAACAGAATGAGGAAATTATCAAGCAATATTATTAATATCACACACAAGTAAAATTTTACTAAATATAATTTGAAAGCATTGACAGGGACCTGTCAGAAAATCCAGCCAGAATTCAGAAATTCAGAAGAGAACGTGGAATCAGTGATATCATTGCTGATGTCAGATGGATCCTAGCTGAAAGCAGAGAATATCAGAAAGATGTTTATCTGTGTTTTGTTGACTATGCAAAGGCTGTGTGAATCATAACAAATTATGGATAACATTGTGAAGAATGGGAATTCCAGAACACTTAATTGTGCTCATGAGGAACCAGTACACAGATCAAGAGGCAGTTGTTCAGGCAGAACAAGGGGATACTGCATGGTTTAAAGTCAGGAAAAGTGTGCTTCAGGGTTGCATTCTTTCACCATACCTATTCAATCTGTATGCTGAGCAAATAATCCGAGAAGACTGACTATATGAGGAAGAAAGCGACATTAAGATTGGAGGAGGACTCATTAACAACCTGATATACAGATGGCACAACCTTCTTTGCTGAAAGTTAAGAGGCCTTGAAGCATCAGTAATGATGACTGTCATAGACTACAGCCTTCAGTATGGATTACACCTCAACATAAAGAAAACAAAACTCCTCATAACTGGACCAATAAGCAACATCATGGTAAAAGCGGCAAATACTGAAGTTGTCTAGGATTTCATTTTACTTGGATCCACAATCAGTGCTCACGGAAGCAGCAGTCAAGAAGTCAAATGACATATCGAACTGGGCAAATCTGCAAAAGTCCTCTTTAATATGTTAAAAAGCAAAGATGTTATTTTGAGGACTAAAGTGCACCTGATCCAAGCCATGGTATTTTCAGTTGCCTCATATGCATGGGAAAACTGGACAATGAATAAGGAAGACCAAAGAAGAATTGATGCCTTTGAATTATGGTATTAGCGAAGAGTAGTGAATATACCATGGACTGCCAGAAGAATGAACAAATATTCTGTCTTGTAAGAAGTGCAGCCAGAATGCTCCTTAGAAGGGAGGATTGTGAGACTTCGTTTTCCGTACTTTGGACATATTATCGGGAGGGACCAGTCCCTGGAGAAAGACATCATGCTTTGTGAAGTAGAGGGTCAGTGAAAAACAGGAAGACTCTTAGGGAGATGGGTTGACAGAGTGGCTGCAACAATGGGCTCAAGCATAACAATGATTGTGAGAATGGCACAGGACTGGGCAGTGTTTTGTTCCGTTGTACATAGGGTCGCTATGAGTTGGAACTGACTGCATGACACATAACTACAACATATTATACTTCAGAAGGAGCCCTCATGGTGCAGTGGTTAAGAAGAGCTTGGCTGCTAACTGAAATGTTGGTGGTTCAAACCTAGAAGTTGCTCCACAGGAGAAAGATGTGGCAGTCTGCTTTCATAAAGACTTAGAGCCTTGGAAATGCTATGAGGCTGCTCTTCTCTGTCCTGTAGTGTCACTAGGAGTTGGAATCAATTCGACGGCAATGGGTTTGGGTTTTATTATACTTTATTGACTTCCAACAGGTTGAACTAATTTGTAGCCCTTCCACACCCTCACCAGCATTAGATAGAGTTAGCAGGGGTGCAAATGCATAGAACAATTAAAACTATTTGTGTATGTAGTTACATTTAATGTGATTTATGTTGACCTGACCAGAGAGTGGGAAAATACATAGATGAGCAGAAGTTGGTCCAAAATCTCTCTTGAGGATACAAGCTTAAGAAAATTCTCTTATAGTTAAGCCATACATCTCTATTTTTTCTTCATGATAATGTTCTTATCTGCAGCCTACATAATGCTGTCTCATCCCCAGAGCTTCTCAGTGACGCTAAGCCACACAATACTATTTACTTCATTTTTTAGTTTTTAGTTTTCATTATAACATTACTATAAAATGGTGTTAGCATTGCAAGTGTAATCAGTTGTGTATTATGCAGAGTACAGATTTGATTAAGATATTTACATTTTCTTAATCAGAAAATTTATGTGAATGATCTCTTTTCATTTATGTTGTTTAAATAAGCACGTCAGAGTTCTTTTTTTTTTTTTTCTTTATCATGTCCCTCTCCATAAGGTCTAGTTGAACTATACTTTTTTTTGTTTTGTTTTAATTAATCAGTTTACCCCTTTAACTTCTTTGGACCATTTCATCTTCCTTTAAAACAACTTCTTATACTGATTAATATTTCTTACTCAAAAGAGCATGGTAATCAACTATATACATGCTTATTTTAAATTCTAGGATCCAAGTACTGTTCTAGTGTGTCTTTTGTGGACAATAGCACTACTTTGATTACTCTTACTTATAAATATTCTGATGTTATCTAGAGCAGTGTTTGCAAAATGTCTTTCATAAAATACTACAGCCTAAATATTTTTAAATTTCACAGTGTTTATCAAAAGTGAACCAATACTGATACCCTTTCACCCGCAATCTAATCCTACTCTGAGGAAACTGACTTAAGAAAAAACTTAATGGTATGTCTAAATAGTGTATGTCCACTGAGAGTCATGGCAACCTAAACTTGTATGGGTATGCAATATAATGAATATTATAAATGATGGCTGGTATATCACATCATCACTAAATATAATTATCAATAATATCTAAAGATACAGGGAAATTTTCATAATATAGTGTTAAATGAAAAAGGAATAGGGAAAGATTTATATTCAACATTATATGCAATATAAATATACACAGTTTATCAATAGGAAAAAATTAGATGTGATGGCATAAAAACATTATCAGTATTTACTTAGGAGATAGAAAATTACTTTTTCATGGATTTTTGTTTCTGCAAACTACCCTTTTATTTTTCAAGATTGATCCAAGTAATTGGATACATGTTCTCTCTGTCTTGATACCCACTTATGAGTGTATCAGTTAGATATGCTGACAACAAGTTTTAACATATTATCAAATTATGAGTGATAGTATTTTGTACAAAAATTCTATAACCCTAAAAACATTTTAATTAAATATTTTTTGGTGTTGTTGTAATGTGGTGGCATATTTAGACAGATGAGTAGAAAGACATATTTTAAAATTTCCTTCCATTATTTCATTGTTTTTATCTACTTCCATCAATGATCTAACAACCTTTTTATCAAGACTCACTTATATAGAATTACAAAGAATTTAAGGGAAAAAAGTCTTGGAGTTATAGAGCTTCTATCTTATAGGTAGTACATTTTCTCATATTAGATTAAGAGTTCTGTTTACACCAGGTTTAAATGACTAACGCTGGTGGCTACTAGCATTTTCCCGGAGAAATTATTTCATAGACTACTAGTTCCTACAAACAGAAGGCATATTTCAGATACTGATTCTAATATTAACCTGTGGAAGTATTTCTCTAGGGAAAGTGAGGGAAACTCCCCAAGCCATTTGAAACTTGTCTAGAAAAAACGCATGACCTACTTTAGGAGCTAATCTAAAAATTCCCATGGAACAAGCAAGATGGACTCAGAGCCTTTTCTATCATGAGTGTCCACAATTAGATCAAGCATATTACTAATTATATTACAGTTACATTGACTTTTTTGGTTTGTTTTATCTGTCATACATTTTTTGTTTTCTTATAACTTATTTTTTTGTTAAATAAGTTTATAGTACAATTTTACATGTAAATGGAGTTGATGAAACTTTCCTCAATGAGTTAAATTTTTTGGTTATGTTCTCAAGAAACCAAGACAATCATGGCTGTCAGTAATTTGTTTTGCTTTTCTGTCCCTGCTGCAAATTTTGCATTGCTGTCTCGTGGCAATAGGTGGCATGGGTTTTCCTCAATGTAGAACTTGAATATTTCAGTAGGCCAATTGTTCGAGACTGAAAGTGTGAAGTAACAGCCATGCCAGGAGAAGCTGTTTTTAGGGCATTAGGAGACACATTGTCAAGAGCAGCAGAAGCAGACTGTGCTGCAGCTGTTCTCCTACATTATATAATAGAATACCCATATTTTAACTCTTGGCTGTCGCAAGCAATTAACAAAGAATGAAAAAAAAACTTCAAATATTTATAAATAACTCGGAAATTTCACACAGATTGAAACAGGCAATTAGATATTTCAAGTTTTCCTATCAAAATATTCAAAACTTCATTCCACTTCAGGCAATGTATTTTAGACTATTTTTTGATGATTGTTTTTTCTTGGTGCTTTTCAAACATATATAAAATATATATATATATTTTTTTCTTTAGGCAGTATATCTTGATAGTATTCTAATCTTTGATATAGGAGACTTGGTGGCACAGTGATTAAAGTGCTTGGCTGGTAACCAAAATGTTGGTGATTTGAACCTACCAGCTGCTCTGTGGGAGAAAGATGTGGCAGTCTGCTTCTGTAAAGATTTACAGCTTTGTGAACCCTATGGGCCAGTTCGACTCTGTCCCATAAGGTCGCTATGAGTTGGAATCAACTTGATGACAGTGGAAAAAAAAAAACTTTGGTATACTATGGATTATGATTATAGAATTCTTCCATTAATAAGTAATTAAAATTTTTTTAAAAATTAGAAGTATAAAGAAGTATTCAATCTTGATAGTTACAAAGTTTATTATTTACTAATTTTTTCATTATTTATAAAATAAGACCAATAAACAATGTTAGTGAAATTCTTTCCAGAGTTAAGAGTTAATCTTTGTAGGAAACTGCTAACAGCTGCAATCTTCTGTGCTATTTGAAAACGATGTAATAGCATTTCAGCCAACACATTCAAATTTAAATTTATGCCTGTTTTGCCAAACAAACCGCACATCTTTCCAAGAATATAAAGGCTCAGGTGGCACTCAAATATATGCTAAGAGAGAAAATGTCAACAATTTGATTTCTGGAACTCATTTAGAAATGTTCTCTAAAATTACAGCAAAATAACTAAATGTCCTGTAATATTCCATCAATTTTGAGTTTTATTACTTAACTTTATTTTGGTTTAATGGCTGATAGTAACTACAGTTGAATATTGATAATACTGTTCTTTTTATTTTACAAATATAATTATAGATTATGCCATTTCTTCTTCAACTTGGAGACTGCGAGGAGCAAAATGAATTTATTCAGTTGTACATAATAACATTACCTTGTGTGTAATTTTTATAAGCATTGTAAGATTTTTAAAATGGATGATTTCTCTTCTGTAAGTCTCACTCGAGATCATAGTCACAAATGAAAATCTAAGTGTAACTTCTGCACACTATAAAGTATAGTAAATTTCTAATAAAAGGAAATATTACTTTTCCAAATATTTAGTAAATTTCATTATATTCAAGCTGTTTTGGACTAGTATGGTAATATAAACTCTCATAAATTTTATAATTTAATAACAGGACATTAGACAGAAGCACAACTAAATTCTGGTAAGAGAATAAATATAAATAGATTTTAGAGAAGACAGTACAGGTATTAGTTAGCCTAGATGTGAATGATTAAAATAAATTTAAGAGATAAGCACTAAATGAGTGAGTCTTGATTTACGATAAAGTAGACAAATAATTTTGAAAAGATTGACCGAAGCCAGTTGATAGGAACCAAACTATGGAAGAGTCTTTCAGACAAGGTAGGGGATACGGATTTTATTCAAGAGAAGGGCCTGATATTTTAAGATGCTTAATCTGATGGTGAACTAGATAACTAGTACAGTGATTGGGAGAAAGATTTTTAGATATCTATTTGTCTACATATTTATTGATGACACAGAACTAAGAATGTTGTCAGGACAAGGCTACTAATAGATGTCATATATAAAATTGTGTAGGATTAAATATTTAATCCAGAATTATTATTGCATGATGTTAATCTCTATTAATTATTCTTAATAGCCAAAAAAGAAAAAAAAAATCTTGTAGTTTCTTACTTAAAAAAAATGAAAAAAATTGAATTTTGGGACAACAACTTTGAAAATTAAATTTTCTGAAATGATAGCATTAAAAAATACTTCTGAAACCTCCATTTTTTGTTAGAAATAAACTGATAACATTTTTTTCCACACAGGTAAAGGTTTTCTTTTTTTCAGATTTATGATATATGTGCTTGCCTATATGTCATTTATTTGCTTTACTTTTTTCACATAAACTTCTGATGGCTCATTTATTATTTCTTAAAATATTCTATTTCTTATAACTAAAACTGGGCTATTTTTAGATAGTTTCTTACATAAGAATATATGTTTGCCAATTCTTTCCTTTTATAAAAGCCTTTCTTTTCTGGTTTGGACTGTGTGACCTTTCCAACTCTGAAACAGTAGTTAAATATTATTGTGAGCCAGTAATCAATACACACTGGGTCTTACTGACTTTTGTTGTAAAGTAGAAGAGATGTATATGGGTCTTTCTATGTTAGAGAGCATCTTACTGTTTAAATAACCTTTGAAATTTCAAAGATGGTGCTATAGTGTGTAAACACGCTTTCCATTGAGCTGATTCTGACTCATAGCAACACTATAGGACAGAGTGGAACTGCCTCATAGGGTTTCCAAGGAACGGATGGTGGATTCAAACTGCCGACCTTTTGGTTAGCAGCAAAGCTGTTAACCACTGTGCCACCAGGGCACCAAGCTTAAAGTCTACTACAAAGGGAAATTTACATCATGTCCTATTCATAAATATTGGTAGTGCCAGAATGCTTTCTTGCAGAAACTGTTTTAAGCAACAAGACAGCATTCCTGTTATACATTTTATTTATTAGTAATTAGGTAGTGTTTCCTTATTTCAGAAAATGCAGTCATAGATTCATGGTACTATGAAATGTTGATATGTAAACATCTCTCTTGATGCAGGGAGTTGGGAAAAGACACAAACTCATATCTTCCATAGCATTCCAACAACAACAATCACGAACAACAACAACAAAAAAACCTTCACATTTACCTATTTGAATAGGGCCACTAACTTAATGTTAAGTTAAACAAAAACAAAAAAAACCTCAACATTTTCTATAGATTATTTTGGAACATTACTCACTCAAACATTTAGAAAAAGGAACTAAGATTTGTTCCTGTTGTTAGCCAAAGTTGAGTCAATTCCAGCTCATAGCAATCCCAAATGTGCAGAACCGAACTGTACTCCATAGGGCTTTCAAGGCTGTGACCGTTCAGAAGCAGATCACCCACCATGTCTGTTCCCTTATGGACCTTACTCTCTCATTATATTTCTGCCTCACTTTGGGCATTTACTCAGTGCTCCATCTCTATTGTTTATACTTTACATGCATTTTCTCCACAAAATATCTTTTTTGTTTTTACTCATGGTTTATTTCTTATAATTTAGAGTTCTTGGCAGACCTTAAAATTCCAACTCTATTCCAGTATCTCCTGACCCACACTGTGCTTTCATACTCTTCTCTGAGCACTCTATCCAGTTAACTGTTTCTGATGTTAACAGTCTCCTTACACTGCATCTTAGTTTCCTAGTACTGCTGTAATACAAATGCCACAAGCAGGTCGCTTTAAAGAACAGGAATTTATTTTTTCACAGCTCTGGAGGCTAAAAGTTCAAATCAGAGTCTCAGTCATGTTGATTCCTTTCTTGTAGGTAGTCCTGGGTCTTCCTTGGTTCCTTGGTTTATAGACAATCCTCACAAGACATCCATCTTAACTCGGCTTGCATGTTCTGTGTCTAATCTGCTCTTTTTATAGCTCAGAAGTGTTTATATTTAGAATCTATCCTAATCTTGTATAATTTAATTGACATAACAAAAAAAAAAACCCTACTTCCAAACAGGATTACATTCTCAAGTATAGAGGTTAGGATTCCGGCACCTTTTTTTTTTTGGGGGCAGTGAGTACAATTTAATCTTACAGTTCCTTTTTGGAGTTCTTAAGAAAGATGGAGTAATCTCTCTCTCTTTTTTTGGCTCAATATATTATTTAACATATAATATGCAGACCATTGTTTACGAGTTCCATGTTAATCGGTTATTATTGGAATGGGAGGGGGCACTGCATAATATTAGTGTAATGGTTAATGTTATGTGTCAATTTGGCTAGTCTATGAGTCCCAGTATTACGTAATCATCCTCCATTTTGTGACCTGATGTAATTAAACTTCATTTTGTGGTCTTATATAATTATTCTCCATTTTATGTGTTGTAAATCTTAACATGTATATGTTAATGGGGGCCCTGGCGGCATAGCAGTTAAGCATGAGACTGCTAAACAAAAGGTCAACTGTTTGAATCCACCAGCCGCTCCTTGAAAATCACACGGTGCAGTTCTACTCTGTCCTGTAGGGTCACTATGAGTTGGAATGACTTGATGGCAACAGGATTGTTTTTTTTGGTATATGTTAATGAGGCAGGATTAGTATGAGGTGCATCTTGAGTAACACCCTTACTAGAGGTTGTGACTCCAATCACACCCTTACTCAAATCATACCCTTACTCAAGTCATACCCTTACTCATGTATCTGATGTAAGGGGAGATTCCTTGAGGGTGTGGCCTGTATCCAATATACATGGATGCTCTGGCAAAGCTCTCTCTTGCTCTGGATCCTGCATCTGGCTCATCATCATCTCACTTAGGTTCTTGAGCCAGCATCCTGCTGTCTGACCTGCCAGTTCCAGGATTTGACAGCTTCCGCAGCCCTGTGGCCCTGCAGCCTGCTGTCTGACCTGCCAATTTTGGTTCGTCAGTCCCTGCAACCACATGAGTTAGGGGAAGCCTCCAGCCTGATGCTTGATCCACAGATTTGGTACTTGGCAGCCTCCACAACCACTTAAGCCATTTCCTTGAGA
Organism: Trichechus manatus latirostris; assembly: GCF_000243295.1. Lineage (NCBI taxonomy): Eukaryota > Metazoa > Chordata > Mammalia > Sirenia > Trichechidae > Trichechus > Trichechus manatus. The sequence goes on from NW_004444109.1 coordinate 5,451,019, forward strand.
TAAATCTCTATATATATTTACATATATATACTTCACTGGTTTTGCTTCTCTAGGGAACTAGCCTAAGGCAATAAGATATGGGAATCCATAGTGTGGAGGAAATTATTCTCCTGAAAAGAGTTTGCCATGAGCTCAAGTACTGTAAGTAACATGCTTATGTGAATTCATATTAAATCCTAAACAGAGTAACAAAATTGGAATAAGCAACAAGAAAAAAAAAAAATCAAACACTGTAAGAGACAAGACCACATGAGCTTTCGCCAGCCATTTAAGATTTAGCCTACATGTTATGTACAAATGGAATACATAAGGTGCTAGTCTTATTGGTGCATTCAGATGGTTGAGGAACTTGTGCAAGTGTCTGTCGGGAGTATCAGATAGGGAATCTAGTATAAACACAATTACCACAGAATATCTTTTGCCTGTGTGGACTTAATATGCCTGGAACAAAATTAATCCCTTCATTAAGTACTCCTATTCATTATTCATACCTCAGCTTACATTTGACCTCATTTAGGAAGTTTTTCTTAAACTTCCAAGGTAATGTTATCCTACAGTCATATGAGATGACATTTTAGAAGTCTGAAACTTGGATGGAGTTTGCTGAAGTTAGAGACGAGGATTCTCCATACCAAAGATAACATGCAGATCAAAAAATCAGTAACAACAGTTTTGTTTTTTTTTTTTTAAAACTTCTTTCTTCAAAGCAAATCAAAATTATCCATGTTTCTACAATAAAGTCCTAAGGAAAAATTACTAAGAACGGTAAGACAAATGTATTCTCACTTTTCTTAACACGTTTATTACGTGGCATATGTATGAGGAAGAAACTGTTCTTATTCTCAGAAAAGTACCTGTCAATCGTTTAAACAGAAAAGATGCAAATATTCATACATAAATGTATATTCATATATTTTTAAGGTGCTAATTTTAGCATGTTAAAATGAATTATTTGTGAAGAGAGATTTAAGTCTCTAATTCACTGACATTATACCCAAAAATGAAAATATTCAACCCCTTATGCAACATATAAAGTTTTTTCTTAAAAGAAACTTTCAAAGAAATTGTAAAACAGAAACACTAAAATTTGTGAAATATTCTTTTATTCTGTCTTTATGCAACTGAATTGATATTGACCTTTGTGTAAATATAGCAAGTAGAACAAACTAAAAGTCTCAACAGGAAATAACTAGTATAGATGACTTAAAGAGATAATAACATTTTAATGGTATCATCTCTAATACAACTAAAAAAGATGAAGACTCATATCAGAGGGTTAAATGGACTCCACAGTACAAAGCATCTCCCTTTGATGAAACCATACATCAGAAATCACTCATGCAAGTATAAGGCAAGAGGTATATTTGTTCAGCGTCAGGATGAATAAGAGATGTACCTTGTCCTCAAGAATGCTATATTAAATAGTAGGTGGTAAGAGGAAAACTGGGAAAAGATATATTACTATTTTAAAGGAATGTGGGAAGCATTATACGACTGTATTAATGAAAAATAAAGAGGAGTGACAAATTTAGTCTTCCTGGTAATGGACAAGCTATGGAAAAAAAAAAAAAAACACAAATCAGAAAGTATACGGAATTTAGGAAAAAAATTCTAGATATAAGATAAATGCATTGAAGTGAGCCCTACTGTTACCACTGTTGAGGTTGTGTGTGTGTGTGTGTGTGTGTGTGTGTGTTTCTTCCCATTCACAGTGTGGAGCATACAGGTCTGACAAAAAAAAGAAACCTAGATCTTGTAGCCATCTTACTAAATGAGTAAGGGGAATTACTGCACCCAAGGCTACTGAGTCAGTCAGACTTTAGGACATTTAGGAGAAAGGAGACTTCAGAAAAATGCACTGGACATTATGGATACAATCATTTTCAACATGTTTTTCTGAGTTTAAAGCTGTAGGCAAAGAGTGAGAGGCAGAGACAATAAAGAAAGCAACTGCTAAGATGTTAAAAAACTAAGTTAAAATGTTGTCAGTCTAAGAGTCAGTGTATTCAACACTTAGAGCACAGGGAATGTCAAAGAGTGGGACTCTAGTGAAAACAAAAATTTTCAGATGTTACCTCTAAAGTTCTACGTTCAAGAAATGAGGGCAAACCAGAAATAACATGGTCTTTCCCAAATGTGAAATCCTGTCTCAACTAGATTAAAATAATCTGCCTGTACTCTAATTGCTTAACAGAGAAAAATTAAAGGAGAACAAAAATATCCAAAACTCTATAGTTTTTCATATACAAAACCCAACACTGAATCATTCACATTATGGTTTCAGATAGGATCGTATGATTAAAACTCAAGAGGAAAAAACAACAGCAACTGTTATGAATTGAATTATGTCTCCCCAAAATATGTAAATCTTAATCTCTATGCCCATGGTTATAATCCCATTAGGGAATGGATTGTCTTTTTTATGTTAATGAGGCAGGATCAATGTAGGGTGTGTCTTGAAGTAATCTCTTTTGAGATATAAAAGAGACTAAACAAGCCGGTAGAACAAAGATAGGGAAAGAGAAATGCCAAGCCACATAAAGCTCACCCAGAAGCAGAATCTCAGTAGAGACAAGAACATTCCTCCAGAGCTGACAGAGAGAGAAGGCTTTCCCCTACAGCTAGCATTCTGAATTTGGACTTCTAGCCTCCTAAATTGTGAGAAAATAAATTTCTGTTTGTTACAGCAATCCACTTGTGGTATTTCTGTTACAAGAGCACATGATAACTAAGACAGAATTTGGTATCCAGCTGGGTTGCTGCTCTGACAGATACCGAAAATGTGGAAGTGGTTTTGGAATTGGGTAATAGGTAGAGGCTGGAAGAGTTTTAAGGTGCCTAATAGTAGACACCGCCCTGGTGACACAGTGGTTAAAGTGCCAAATTGCTAACCAAAATGTTGGCAGTTTGAAACCACCAGCAGCTCAGTGGGAAAAAGATATGGCAGTCTGCTTCCATAGAGATATACTGCCTTGGAAACCTTTGGGGTCACTATGAGTTGGAATCAACTTGACAGCAGTAGGTTTAATAGTAGAAGCCTATATTGTCTGAGGAGACCATTGGTGGAATAATGGACATCAAAGGCAATTCAGGTGAGGGCTCAGAAGGAATTGAGGAGAGCTCTAGAGAAAGTATTGTCTTAGAGAGTACATATAGTGCCAGGAACAGTCTGTTGCTAGAAATGTGAATGTTAAATGTGCTTCTGGTGAGGCTTTAAAAGAAAATGATGAACATGTGATTTGGACAATTGAAAAAGGGTGATGCCTTTTATTCGGTGGCAAAGAACTTGTCTGAATAATTTCCAATTTTTTGGTGAATGGGAAACTTGTAAGTGATGAACTTGAATATCTGGCTGAAGAGATTTCTAAGCAAGATCTTAAAGGGGTCGTGTGGTTTATCTTTGCTGCTTATAGTAATGCTTGAGAGGAAAGAGATGGACTTAAAAATGAAATGTACAAAATGAAAACAAAATTTAAATATTTGGAAAATTTTGTTGTACAAATTAAGGACACGTGTTCTAGAACTTTCACCAAGAACATGGGTACACAAACTTTGGTTAAAAAGTATAAGCCTGTGACTGATGAATCTACCCAACTACCACAGCAGAGAACCCACCAGCTTAGAAGAGAGGGGATAGATGAAGAACAAAAGGAAAGAACGCTGTCTGCCTGTTGGAATTCTACAGACAGGAAACAGGCCAAAGGAGCTATATATGTTGTCCTCCAAAAAAAGAAAAGGACCATCTGTGGAGCAGCTCGGAGGTCAGCAGAACTGTTGGAAGGAGCATGGGAAGCAGGTCCTTCTCGGTTTCAAAGAATGGGGCCATGATCTCCTGGATCTCCAAGGGTGGCATCCTAGCCTCTTAGGTTTCAAATTGTCGCATCTTAGCCAACTTGGTTCCAGAATGTAGGGCCACCATTAAGGTGTGCCCAGGGCATAGGGCACCACCCAAAGCTGAGGAGGCGGGGTTGCCATGCCCAGGGACAGAATAAGGGGGCCTGCCAGGGCCAAGGGAGTAGGGTCGCCACTCAGATGGACTAGGAGAATGGAGCGGTCCAAAGCCTAGGGAGTAGAGTTGCCATCTCAGTGGGACTAGAAGGCAAGGCTGAAGCCCAGGGTCAAGGGGTGTCCATTCAGAATCCAGGGAGTGTGGCTATCACCCAGAGTCTGGAAGGCAGGGCTGTTGCCCACATGGTCTCAGAGAAGAGAGAATTATTTTCAAGCCTTGAGAAAACAGTAAAAACATTTTCTCAAGAATTGAAAATAATTTGTTCTGCTGGATTTTGGACTTGCTTGGTGTCCATTACCCCATCTTTCCCTCCAATTTCTCCCATTTGTAATGGAAATGTCTACCTTATGCCTATTCCACCCACTGTGCTTTAAAACAGATAACTTGCAATATACATTTCACAGGTCACAGATGAAGAAGAATTTTTCCCCAGGATGGAATGTGCCTAATGTCTCATCCATATTTTATTTAGATGATTCATAAGATAAGATTTTGGACTTGGAGTTGATTTAAGACTTTTGGGATAATGTGATCGGGTAAATGTGTTTTGCATGTGGCAAGGACATGAATTTGGTGGGAGAGGGGCAAACGGTAGAATGTTATGGATTGAATTACGTCCCCCAAAAATAAGTGTTGTAAATCCTAACCTCTATGCACACGGTCATAATTCCATTTGGGAATGTGTTATCTTTGCTATGTTAATGAGGAACGATTAAATCCATTGCAGGATTAAATCCATAGATTCAGACTCATAGAGACCCTATAGGACCGAGTAGAACTGCCCCATAGAGTTTCCATGGAGCGGCTGGTGGATATGAAGAGCTGGTCTTTTGATTAGCAGCCAAACACTTAACCACTGTGCTACCAGGGTACCCAAGGCAGGATTTGTGTAGGGTATATCTTGAGTCAGTCTCTTTTGAGATATAAAAGAGATTAAACAAGTGAGCAGAACAGAAATGAGGAAAGAGAGATGCCAAGCCACATGAAAATCACCTGGGAAGAGAAACTCAGAAGAGAAAAGTTCATTCCTCCATAGCCAACTGAGAGAGAAAGAGTTTTTCCCCAAAGCTGGTGCTCTGAATTTGGACTTCTAGCCTCCTAAACTGGAGAAAATAAATTTCCTCTTATTAAATCCATCTACTTGTGGTATTTCTGTTACAGCAGCACAACATAACTAAGGCAGCAACAGATTCAGATACATCCATATATTGAAGATTTTATATACAGACTTTAAAATAGCTATTATTCCAATGTTAAAGAAAATTTATGAAAAGATGGAGAATTTACCAGAGATGTAGCATCAATAAAAGAGAATCACATGGAAATTCTAAAACTGAAAAATGTACGATAATTAAAATTCAGAAAGTAGGAGATAAATTTGAAAGCATGTATAAGGTTGGAGTTAGACCCATACTTTAGACCATCTACAAAACTAACCCAAAATGGATAAAAAACCTAAATTTACAACATGAAACTCTTAAAAGAAAACATGGGGCAATGCTTCAGGACCTAATCTTCAACAACAGATTCTCAGATATGACATCAAAAGCACAAGAAACAAAATACAAAATAGATAAATGGGATCTCATTAAAATTAAAAATTCCTGTACATCAAAGGGCTTTATCAACAAAATGAAGAGAAAACTTAAAGAATGGGAGAAAAGATTTGAGAACCATATATCAGATATTTAGAATATATACATATGTATTCTGGTTTAATATTCAGAATATATAAAGAACTCCTTCAAATTAACAAGAGAAAGATAAATAATCCAATCAAAAAATAGGTATAGGACCTAAATAAACATTTTACCAAAGAGGATATATAAATGGCCAAAAAGCGCATGAAAAGATGCTCAATATCTTTAGCCATTAGGGAGATGCAAATCAAAACCACAATGAGATACCACTTCATTCCCACTAGGATGGCTAAGATTAATAAAAGGGAAAATAACAAATGTTGGCAAGCATGTGGAGAAATCAGAACACTTATCCATTGCTGTTGGGAATGCAAAATGGTACAGCCACTCTTGAAAATGGTATAACAGTTCCTCAAAATGTTACATATAAAATTACCATATTATCCATCAATTCCACTCTTAGGTATATACCCAAGAGACATGAAATTAGCAATGCAAACAGACAATGTTCATTGTAGCACTATTCACAATAGCTAAAAGGTGGTAACAATCCAAATGTCTATCAACAGATAATTAGATAAATAAAATGTGGTACATATATACAGTGGAATATTACTCTCTCATGAAGAGAAATGAAGTCCTGATACATACTACAACATGAATAAGCCTGGAAAACATTATGCTGAGTAAAATTAGTCACAAAAAGGACAAATATTGTATGATTTTACTAATATGAAATACATAGAACAGGCAAAGGTAAAGAGATTAGAACTTAATAGTGGTTAGCAGGGGTGGGAGGGATCGGGAAGTGGAGAGAATCATTGTTAAGTAGCATTGAATTATTTTTGTTTATGAAGCTGGGAAGTTTGGCAACCAATATTGGTGATGTTTGCACAACATGATTGATGTAATTGGTTTTTTTGAATCATACACATCAAAAGTATTGAACTGGCAAATGTGTTCTTTATATTTTTATAAGAAAAAAAGTGAAAGACACAGGGAAGAGAAGATGAAAGAACTAGACGGTGACCAGTAGAAAATATTCAATTAGAAAAGAAAACAAACAACGAAGGAAAATACAGAAAAGAGGCTATGTGACTGTGAAAAGCTCCACTATGCCACTTACTGTGATACTTAAGCCCACCCCCACCTGGCTTCTGACAGTTACATGGTACAGCCTTCTCTCTATAGTTTGAAGGTTCTATCATTCGTGTTATTCTTAATGAGCTCCATTTTATAATGGCATCTCCTACCATCAACCTTAGACTACAGAGTTGGGGCAGCATGGAATTTCACAGTGATACTACTCCTGTATTCAGTGGCACAGTCCTTGTTTCTTGGGTAAACGATAGCTGTATCATGTGTGCCCTTCTATGGAAAAAAGTCATTTGATGGGTTTATTGGTCTTGGAGCATCTATTCAAACATATCCAATTCTCTGAGGCATTCAATCCTTTCTTCTAATAATTACCACAGCCATTCTGGTATTATTACCTCACTTAGTTTGCAGCATTGTTTTTCCATGCTTCCTGGTGGTATAATTGTCAAACTTTTGGCTGCTAACCAAATGGTCTGCAGTTTGAACCCACCAACCACTACTGGGAAACCCTATGGGGCAGTTCTACTCTGTCCTATAGGATCGCTATGAGTTAGAATCGACGCGACGGCAAGAGGTTTGGTTGTTTTTGTTTTTGTTTTGTTTTTTTTATGACCTATCCTTGTGATAAGTGCACATTACCTTCAGGGTCTTTGCCAGACATTTAAACCCTGTAAACTGTAAGAGTTCTCACATGCTAATAATCGTGCTGTTACCTAATTTGTGTTCTAGCCTTCTAGATCCAGCAAAGGCCTCAGTCCCAACAAAGGCCTCAGCTGAACCCATGAGAGTCTCCTAAAACAGCCCTTCAAAGTTACCCACCATTATCTTGAAAGCATTTTTTTATACCTTTTTTAAAAAAAAAAATCAGTCATTGGATTAGGCTTTTCCTTCTGAAAAGACCCATAACTTTGGGTGAAGTTGTTTTACACTGATGAAGCAGTCCCCAAAGATGGCTGATAGTCTAGCACCAACTTCTAGCAGTAATCCCAGCAGTTAGCAGGATATGTCCTAATTTACTAAAGAGTGATTTGGGTGGCATATAACAGTGTCCACCAAAACTGATAAAATTTAAAAATAAATCTAGTAATATTTATCAAAGGATTAATAGAAAAGGCAAATCGTGCCAATGTCAATTGAAATGGGACATTTCTACAGACTTTATAGTAATTAAAAAACAAGGAGAATAAGGAGAATGATATAAAAAAATAGTCAACAAATTTATTGAACTTAGACAAAATAAGGAATTCCTTGAAAAACGAAAGAGATAAAAACTTACATAAGAAACACAATGTATGTGAATAATCTTATATATATAAGTAATTAAATCCAAATTTAAAACTTATTTTCAAGAAGAAAATTCCTGGCTTAAATGACTTCACTTGTTAATTCTCTGAATACACAGAATAAAATAATAATGTCTTTATATAAACTCTTCCATAGTATAGGAAGAAAAAAAATAATCCCAACTGAGTGTACGAAGAGAGCATAGTATTATACATAAATCTGACAATGATATTTCAAATTAAAATAGATACAAACTATCAAAACAAAATGTTATTTAAACAAGTCCTATTATACATTGAAGGAATAAACTACTCACAATCAAGTTGAGTTTGTTGCACCATAAACAAAAAAGCTTCTAGAAGATAATATAGAGGAATATCTTTATAATATTGAGGTAACAGAAGAATTTTGTATTCAACTCTATGTTTTTAGGGGGCCTATTGCCTGAATTAGCAGCTTTGGTAAAAAGACAGTATTTACATTGGGAAAATGTAAATCCGTAGAATTGGCTACAGTGGCTTACAAATTGGCTCAAACTGAAGAAGATAAATATACAGAAAGTGAGTTAAAGACTAAAGAACAGAAAAAGAAGTTGATGGCTTTGCAGTTGTATCAGCTACAAAATAAAGACGGTAATGATGGAATCCTGGCCAAGGGACAACTTCAAACAAATAAGCTTAAAACCAAGCTAACTTGTAAATACTGTAAGAAGCCTGGTCACTTTAAGAGGGATTGTTTAAGATTTAGGAATAAGCAGAGGGTTACTCCCTCAGCACCTCCATTACCACCACAATGACGGTGCTCTGAGGATTTAGGGGTTTTTGCCTTGGTTCCTCTCAACAGTCGGAGAGACAACACTCCAAGTAAATGGGGAGCCTTGTACCTTCCTGATTGACACTGGGGCCACCGTGTCGGCAGTAAATCCCACGTGTTTACGAAACTCCCTCCCTCGGAGCAACAAAACTTCTAAAATCATGGGAGTTTCAAACGAAGAACAAATTTTGTCTCATTCAGAACCAGCACAAATATCTTTAGGACTCACTGATAATTTACATCCATTTCTTCTCAGCAATGACACCACTGCTAATCTGTTAGGGCAATATTTATTATCTAAATGGCGATGCCATATACAGTTTACTGATAGTGGAGAAATTCTGTTGAAATTTCCTACTTTAGATGATTCAATTATTGACATAAAAGTAGAATAAAACTTGTGTTTTATTCAAGGGTTAATGGAAGTAGAAGAAACTATAGAACAGGTTCAGGGGGGAGAAAAGGAATTAGAGCAAGTACCCACTGAACTTTGGGCAAAGAAAACCACACATGTAGGAAAAGTCTTGTCAGCTGAAACTATTCAGGTGCAAATAGATACTTCTAAACGTTTGCCTAGAATAGCTCAATATCCACTAAAGCCTGAAGCCATAGCAGGGTTAGAACCTATTATCCAAGATTTCCTTCAGCAAGGTCTAATTATACCATGCACTAGGCCTTGCAACACTCCTATTTTTCCAGTAAAAATAAACAAATAATAATAGAGGGTGGAGATTTGTACAAGATTTTAGGGCCATAAATAAGATTACAATATCTAGATTCCCTGTAGTTCCTAATCCTCATTTACTCTTAGCCGAGGTACCAACCAATGCCATATGCTTTACAGTTATAGATCTCTGTAGTGCTTTCTTTAGCATCCCTGTTCACCAGGATAGTCAATATTTATTTGCCTTCACCTGGAAAAATCAACAATACACTGAAAGCCCAACTTATTTTTCACAGGTATTGCATTCAGATTTAGTTCCATTTCAATTTAAACACGAATCAGTGTTATTGCAATATATAGACAATCTCACGGTTTGCTCCAATTCGAGACAGAATGATGTTGAAGTAGTATTCTGTTATTACAATATTTAGTTTCTAGAGGGCATAAGGCATCCAAAGAAAAATTACAATTTGCCCAAACCACTGTTAAATACTTAGGACATCTTATTTCAGCTGAAGTTATTTCCATAGACCCAAAAAGAAAAGAAGCTATATTAACTTTTCCTTTGTCTACCACAAAGAAACAACTAAGAGGTTTTTTAGGTCTTTGTGGATATTGTCGAAATTGAGTTCCAGATTTTTCATTATTAGCCCAGACCTTATATCACTACCTGAAAAAAGAAGTAACTGATCCTTCTACCCTTTCTGAAGAAGGTGTAAAAGTGGTACACAAGCTTCAACAAGCCCTTTTAACCACTCCTGCTTTGGGTTTTACAAATTATTCTTTGAAATTTTCTCTGTATGTAAGTGAACAAAATGGGAATGCTTGTAGTGTTTAACTCAGAAACATGGAGACCATCAGAGGCCTGTAGGATACTATAGTCTTCAGGTAGATCCTGTTGCTTGTGCTTATTCTCCATGCTTAAGGGCAGTAGCAGCAACCACTGAATTAGTAGAAAACACTGCAGATATAGCTCTAGGTAGTGAGTTAGATTTATTTGTTCCACATGCAATAGCTGCTATTCTCAGATCTACTTTGACTCAGCATTTATCTGCCAGCAGGTTAACCTCTTATGAAACCTTGTTATTGACAGCCCCAGATATTCAAATACATGTCGTTAAAGCTTTAAATCCAGCTACTCTTTTCCCTGAAGAAGAAAGAGTACTGCATGACAGCTTTGATTTGACAGATCAAATTCTGACCCCAAGAGGAGATCTTCAGGAAACTCTTTTGGCTAACCCTTCTTTAGTAGATGGTTCTTATTTAAAACCAGATCCCACTTCAGGCAAATATCAGGGAGGACATGCAGTAACTACTTCCTCAGAGGTATTGGAGAGTGGACCTTTGCCTCAGGTAACTTCAGCACAACAAGCCGAGTTCGTAGCTCTTACCCAAGCTTGTAAATTAGTAAAAAATCAATCTGTGACCATATATAGAGATTTGAAGTATTACTTTGGTTTGGCACATGACTTTGGGATGTTAGGGAAACAGCGAGGATTTTTAACATCAGGAGGATCTCCCTTTAAAAATGGGAAATAGGTAGCTGAACTTTTAGATGTTTTACTGTTACCTTCAGAAATAGCTGTGGTTAAGATACGAGCACACCAGTCAAAAGGACAGCCTCTGACTGAGGAAGTAGTTGGGAATGAATTAGCTGATGCTGCAGCCAAAAAAGCGGCTGGTAGAAGGACCAATAAGCCTAGTTCAACTTTATCTGAAAATCCTTTAAAGATAATCAAAACAGAATCTTTTGAGACTATGACCTCTCCTAAGCTTATACAAAATCAAAAATTAGAAATGCAGAAATTTACCAAGTCCCTATTTTTAATAGAGAATCCAAATTTAGAGGTATTAAAAGGGTACCAAAAATTGGCCACCGAAACTGAAATAACAGAATGGAGAACAGGTAAATGCCATCTTAATACAGAAACTGAATTGTGGATAGGTCCTGGAAATAAGATTGTTATTCCTAAAGGAATACATATACTTTTGTTATTAGCCTGCTTATTAGAATTTAGGGAACAATGGGACAAAGATTTAATTGCGTTCTTAGATAAATATTTTGGGGGAAACTTTGCAAATGCAGCATGTTATTTGTATGACAGACATGATATAATAGCTAGACTTCTATTAATGTATGAAAGTACAGGATTAGATAATTATCATCCTCAATACACCAATTTTGGAAATGGGGAAAAATGTAAAGTTTGTTGGGAATGGAAATGAAGCTTGCCTCCACCGTTAATAGAAGATCTAGAGAAAACAACAGATACTAGGTGGTATAGTTTACCCTTACACCAAAAAGCCACACCTCCTTCAGGACAAAATATATCAGAAAAAGAGGGATGTACTCTAACTTTTTGACACAGATCTTTGGATCAGACCTGATCAAACTCTGGTCCTGCTGAAAGAATTACATCTTCCTGTAGTTTATAGTCTCCACCAAGAGTATCATTTAGGCAGAGAGAAAACTACAAAAAATAAGAAAATACTACTGGGGTCACTTCTGGAAAGCAGTGAAAGAAGTAGTGAAAGATTGTACTATTTGCCAAAAATTTAACCCAGGGCAAACTTTCTCGACTCCTCAGGGTCGATATCCCCTTCCTACTGGACCCGTGACTGAGTGGCAAATGGATTTTATACAACTTCCCCCAGTTCAAAATTATAAGTATGTTTTAGTTATGATCTGCAGATATTCTTATTGGGTAGAAGCATTTCCCTGTTGGAATGCTGCTGCAACCTTTGTTGCTAAAAAACTGTTAGAAAATATTCTTCCTACGTGGGGTACTCCTCATATCTTGTGCAGCGATAGAAGTTCTCACTTTAATGGCCAGATTTTGGCAGCAGTTTGTAACATTTTTCCAATCTTGCATAGATTACACTGTCCATATCATCTGCAATCTTCAGAATTAGTTGAAAGAACAAATGGAATAACAAAAGTTCAATTAGCTAAACTTACTGCTTCTTTAAATTTAACACGGCCTCCATTGCTTCCAATTGTATTGATAAATCTGCAATCTACTCCTTTTGGTCCTCACAATTTAACTCCATTTGAAATAGTCACTGGTGTATTATGCCTCTTCCTTATAATGTTATAATTCCTGATTGAAATTTGATCTCAAATAGTTTGTTAAAGTATTGTCAAAACTTAATACAGCATGCTAAAGCAAATGATGAAGTGATTGAACATGCTTATGCTTAAATTCCTCCTCCTGATTATATAGGTTATCGTGCCCCAGAACCTGGTGACTATGTATACTGAAAACAGCACTAGATAAAGGACTCTTTAGAACCAAAATGGAAGGGTCCCTATTTAGTTTTACTAACAAATGAATGTGCTGCAAAATTACAGGGTGTAAAATCCTGGGTACATCTTTCCCAATTAAAGACCAAGGTTCCTGACTGGGTGATGGAACTGGCAGGAGGACTAAAGCTGAAACTCGCCCTCCCAAATGACCACCAACAACCTACCACCTCGTTTGGATGAGTGATTCAGAAGTACAATTTAGATATTTTGTTGTTGTATTCTTTATCACTCAGCTAATCTATATTAAGTAATTTTGATTTAAAATGATGTTGTTTATTAAGTTACGCTTTTATTTGTTAAAAGAATGAATACTTGGAATGAAAATGCTTTTGTCCGATTATCACAATCTTTAGCAAGCACTAGTAATTTAACACAATGTTGAACTTGTCATCAAAACCCTCATTCTGTTAAAGAAAACGCTGATCCTTTAGCATCCCCCATGTTAAATTATCATTTGATTCCACCTCCTACTATAAACTCTAGTAAAACTTTAATCTGTGCCATTAGAGTTAAGATATGGACTCCTCTGTCTGTAACCCAAACATTACCTATACCATGCTTTAATATCACTTCTGTCAGGTTAAATGACTACTTGCGTCATACCCAGTTACTCCAAAGATATCCTCATTTGCCTTGTAATAAGGAGGGACATTTTATAGAATTATATCAATACCCTCTGTCTTAGTCACCTAGTGCTGCTATAACAGAAATACCACAAGTGGATGGTTTTAACGAAGAGAAGTTTATTTCCTCACAGTCAAAGTAGGCTAAAAGTCCAAATTCAGGGCGTCAGCTCCAGGGGAAGACTTTTTCTCTCCCTTGGCCTTCTCATCAGTGTTCCCCTGGACTAGGAGCTTCTCTGTGCAGGGACCAAAGGATGCGCTCTGCTCCTGGCACTGCCTTCTTGATGGTATGAGGTCCCCCTCTTCTCTCTGCTCACTTCTCTCTTCTGTATCTCAAGAGATTGCCTCAGGACACAATCCAGTCTTGTAGATTGAGTCCTGCCTCACTACCACAACTGCCGCCCATCCTCCCTCATTAACATCATAGAGGCATGATTTACAACATATAGGACAGTCACACAATACCCGGAATCATGGCCCAGACAAACTGATACACACATTTTTAGGGGGTCATAATTCAATCCACGACACCCTCCAAGAGATTTAAGTGATTGGTACAAAGAGTGCTATAATAAGCTAACTGAAATTGCAATCCATAATCAGTTACCTTGTCCTCATGATTATAATAACCAATGTTGGACAACCCGTATGTATATAGAATTACAACTAGGAACACTATCTATCTGTGATAATTCTCTAATGGAGACATGGTTGTCACATGCAAATTTTTCTATACCTTCCGTTTCCTCTGGACAAACTTTGTGTGCTCCTTATGGATATATGCTTCTGTGTGGTGGATCCAACTATACTAGCTTAGATGATCCCTTTCCAACTGACAGTTAATTTACATGGGCAATCTCTTGTTTAGATTCCTAGCAAATGCGTGGGCAATGCAATTTAGGAACCTTAGGATTACCTTTAGATATTCATAATAATGATGCTAGTAAATACTGGAAAGGTAATGTTAATTTGTTATCCATTGTAAAACGAGAGTCAAAAGAAAGCCCATTGGTCCAACACTCGGGGTGGGGTTGGTCATTTCTATGAGTTTTAATTCCCAGTTATGGTATATTTGAATTGGAGAAATCTTTAAGAAATTTATTAATTACTATGGGACAAATAGCAGATGAAGTTGCTAAAGGGATGGAAGCACAACAGCAATCTCTGACCTCATTGGCCCGGGTGGCATTAGACAACAGAATAGCCTTGGACTTTTTATTAGCCCAAGACGGCAGAGTCTATGCTTTAGTATGCACCTCTTGTTCCATTTGGATAAATAACACAGGAGAGGTACAACAGGATATACATAGAATTAGACAACAAGCTACTTGGTTACACACTGTAACACCCTTACAAACACCGGATCTACTTGGTCGGTTGCCATCAGGATTAAGTACATGGGCTAGATCACTACTGCAAGGGATAGGAATATTCTTGGTCTGCATTCTGATAGTATTGGGTATAATAAGATTTATCCTCTATTGTCTTACACACCTAAAAGGTAAACAAGGCCTCAGGCTAAAATGTTGATGTACATTGAGTCTGCTCACTCCGCAATGTGATTGATGAGAATGTTGTTCTTACTTAAGATCCTGGTGAAGAATCAGACGGTATCCGGTGGAAAACCAGCACCATGAGTTTAAAGAGCCTGCCATGGCAGCCATCTAGGGGCTCAACTAAGTCCAGGTATTGATCATCCATGTGTTATGTCCAATCTCCTATCAAAAGGAGGTAATGATTTAGAAAATAGTATTTGGAATCATTATTCCCTGACCATGAACATGGAGAAATGTGATCCAGCTGGGGCTGGGCTCTCACAGACTCACAAAGACACATCAACTAGGCCCTGAGATAGACAACAGGTGGGACAATCTCAGAAATTATCTTAAGAAAGTTTTCACAAAAGGGCAATCAAACCAAACACAAAAGACTTCCCACTTTTTGTCTTTTTCTGTTAGCATTTAGTGAATAGAAATTTGTTGGGCCAATGAAGACCCTCCTGACTTTCGTAACTGAAACCTGTACCAATGATTGTTAAGAAAGATGATTCAAAACATAAGATCACAATTTCTAGCCAATCTGTGAAAAGCGACGCTTTCAATGATTCTACCCATTTTGTGATGTTGATATATACTGATGATTCTGTAACCTTCCTCAGATCTGGGCAGACATTTTAGCTCTGGCACCATGCTTGCCCATGTCCCACTTTTGTCCTTTTGAATATATGCTTCTTTTTGCTTTACTAAACTTTATGATGTTTTCCTCTACAATAGGGTTCATATTTAAAAACACTGTAAACTGAGTATACTAGAAGTAACTTGGAATTTCAGTGACCACTTTGGAAAATGAGCTTTCATTTGTGTTGTCCGTTCTTTCCTTTAGGGAACTTTGCCTGATGCTCAGGTTTTGTCAAAGGATCTAATATTCCTCCATCTGAGGCTCTGGAACCTGTTTTTTCCATTGAATTGAGTAGATCTTACCAAAAACTGCTGTATATACTTTAAGAAACTAAGATCCCCATATCCTTGTTTTGTGTGGTATTGTTTGGTGAGTTTATGTGGTCTTTCTGTCTCCTTTTGTCCTGAAAGAGCTTGCTTCTGGTCTACAGCATTGTGTCTAAGTTTTGGTCTTGTATTGGGTTGGAGGTGGTGGCTAAAAATTGGTGTTTTTTTGTAAGGCTAGTCATAGAACCTCAGTTCTTTCTTCATCCAGAAAAACTGTATCTTATGTCTTTCTTATGATTTAGACTTTTAAAAGCTACTTGGAGAAACTTTGATATAACTTGGACTATTTGAAAAGTACACTAAAATCTTTATGTTTTATACTATGTCAATTTTAAAAGTGAAACCTTTCTAAGAAACAAGCTAGATATTACATGAGATGTGTTTTATTTAAGGAAAAAGGTTAGTTTTGTATTAAACTAAAAGTAGCCGTTCCAGAAGAGTAAAAAACAAATTAGTTATCTTTTACCCTTCAAAATTCCTAGGTCAATTGAAACATATGTGAATGAATTTGGATGACACCCCCCGCCCCAGTCTTGCTAGTCAAGAGTTGATGGTTTCATTTACAAAATTGATAAACTGCTTTGGTATTTACTGGGTAGATAGACTTTCAAAATACCTCCATCAATTTAAACATATGTAAATGTCTTCCATGAGTCAAGAGAGTGAGGGTGGGGCAAGATCAGGCCTCCTCAGCCCCCAGCCCCCAGTCTCCAAGGTTGTGTAGCTCCAGGGAAGCTTTTGAAGGAGCCTTTCCAGCTAGCTGGAGACTCTTTAAGACAAAAGATAAGAAAAATTGCTGCTTTGCTATAGTTATCAAAAATTGAGTAGGTCCCAATCACAGAACTATAAACAAGTTTTCTCTATTATAGGGGAACTCTAAGAAGTCAAACAATAGAAATCACAACGAGACATACCTGAAGTGGCCTGGAAAAATGTTTCCACTCCTAGCCAGACACTTAAGGTTATATCCATATCGATGAATTCGTCAACTGAGCAGATACTTTGTGATTTCCAAAGCCAATAGATACACTCTTTAAGGGCTAAAATTAGATTGGGAAAAATATGAAAATTAGTAAAAGCTGAATGAAATCTTAGAATATTTAAGCAGACTTTCTTTTGCTTACAGTTGCGTATGATGGTATATAGGCTTAAAATAATTCCAAAGACATTTTAGGTAACTTACAGATATTAAATTGAGTTTCTAGATATTTGTCATAATTTAAGCTTATATACTTTTGCTTTTTATGCCACGAGAGAAAGGATATATATAGATATACATAGATATAGATACAGATATTTAATTATGCTAATGAGCGTGTTCATTTTTACCATTTAAGAGGTATGCAACAAAGACAATTTTTAAGAGGTTTACTGAAAAAGAAATTTATTTGATATGGTCAAGTTTTATCTGTCTGACTAAAGTTTAATGGTTTAATTTATGAGATTTTTAGGAGTTTTAATATTAAGTAGCACATAAAACAAAGAATTGGATTTCTCACTGTTAAAATAACCAAATTTTCTTTGATTTCTGAGTTAATTGTTCATTTATTTGTGTAATCTGCCTCGAAAACAGAGGTTCGACCTCTCATTAGGATAAGATTCCTGAGCCAAAAACAAGATGCATGGCTTTTAGAAAAAGAAAAAAAAAAAAACTAAGGTTTTTACTTTATTTGGTTAAATAATTTAAGTATAGTTTCACAGTGACCTATAATATTATTATTTCTTTATTGTTAATTTTCACAACTTAATCTTTGAATCTAGCACCATCAAAGCCAATGGTTTGATTGGGGAATTCGTGTCATTTACCTATGAAGTTTTCTTATTACTATTCAGGTATTTAGAGATTTGATAATCTTGGTATATTCTTAATATATCCTGACTATATGGTATTTTGTCTCAAAATTATTATGTATTATACCTGAAGCTCTTTGAATATGGTTAATGGTTATATTTAGAAATATTTTTTATCTAAAGTTTTTTTTTTAACTGATTTTATTTGTCCTTTATTTTGTGCTTATAATTAATTTCTGTCAGGTCTTTTACTGTTAAGAATATTATGTTTATGAATTAATCATAGCCATATTAAGTTTTGTCATCTACAGATAAGTTTTTACTTTGCTGATCCGCTGAAAATGCTTGACCAAAATATCTCAATAAAAAGATGGACTATGTTAGACTTGCTAAAAGAACTGTGACTAGGCTCAATCAATATTTCTAGAACTCTTATGCAGAAGCTGATGAGTTCACAGATTGTGGCTGATCCAGGATCACATGGAACAAAAATTAACTACATAAGACTGAGTAAACAAAATGGTACTATGGGTTTTATGTGGGGATATTACTGATGTTTTAAGGTCCTAATTTCTGGATATAAGAAACTATTTTCTTTTCTCAAAATTATCTAATGGATTTAGATATTGTAACTCTTGAATTAGGAGTTCCTGTCAGTAACCTTAGCAAAGTTGTAAATATCATAACCAGAGAAGTATCTGGAATTTTAGCTATGATTTTACAAAATAGAATAGCATTAGTTTTCCTGTTAGTTCTCTTAAGGAACAGTTTGTGCCTTAATAGATAAATATTGCTGTATTTATATTAATACACAAGCTGAGGTTTTGCAAAATATAGTTTCTTTTGAGGCACATGAAAAGCAGTTACTGATGCTGCTTATGTATAGACAAACACCTCATGAGATTTGTTTCCTTGGTTCAAAGAACTTAGGGTCATGGTTTCATTGGTTATTTCAGACAATTGGCCTAATATAATTGTTAGTGTTTCTATTTTATTTCCTAGTTTGCTGTATGGTGCCTGGGATCTTAAAACCCAGATGATGCCAAATTACCATTTACTGAGCATTTTTGATAAAAGATTCTATAGCAAAATCATGATCAAAAGGAAAGAATGATGAGAGTTGTATGTAATTCTCCTGGAGTCCAGATATCTGGTTTTCATGGAGGTTGGGGTAACCCACACAGGCTATTGCCTTTGGGTGTCCTTTTGATCCTCAAGCTTTGAGGGAAAAAAATGGTTTCAGAAGCCACTTTGAGTCAAACAGTGGTCCAGATAAAAAGACCATTTTGTTCTGGGCATTGTGCTTTTTTTTGAAGAATTCAGTCAGTTTTAGGAAACTAACTTCAAAGATCAGACTGAGAGTTATGTTTAGGGAATTAGTAATTAGTTTAATCAGTCTTTAAGACAATGTCTTATGAAATACCTGTCTAATGTTTGTAATCAAAGTGTCACCCTCTTACTATACAGAAAATTACATATCTTAAAGAAACCAGATTCTCAGAGGAGCTCGACCTCGTGGTTCAGACTCTGTTTTATCTTAGGTTCTGATTCTGCTTCTGAGAAAGTGACCCATGACTGTTAATAGGTAAACCAAAGAGGGGCAGCTTGAGGTGGGGAAGAACACTTAGTATGTTTTAAACAGACTAACTGAAGACTTCCTACAGGAGAGGCCCATCCTGTATTATGCTGCTAATCATGAATTCTATAATGGAAACTTCGTTGTCACATCTAAATTTTTCTATATTTTCTGTTTCTTCTAGACAAACTTTGTGTGCCCCTTATGGATACATGTTTCTGTGTGACAGATCCAGGTATACTAATATGGATGATCCCTTTCCAAATGATGGTGAATTTATGTGGGCAATCTCTTGTTTAGATTCCTGACAAATGTGTGGGCAATGCACTTTGAGAACTTTTAGATTATCTTTAGATATTCATAGAAATGATGTTAGTAAATACTGAAAAGGTAATGTTAAAATTGTTACACATTGAAAAATGAAAGTCAGAAGAAAACTCATTGGTCCAACACTCAGGATATGGTTGGTAGCTTCAATTCCTACTTATAGTATAGTTGAATTGGAGAAATCTTTAAGAAATTTGTCAACTGCTATTTGTCAATAGCAGACAAAGTTGCTAAGGGGATGGAAGCACAACAGTGAGCTCTTATCTCAAAAGCCAAGGTGACATGAGATAACAAAATAACCTTAGATTTTTTTTTATTAGTCCAAGAAAGTGGTAGTCTGTGCTGTAGACAAGATATACATAGAATTAGACAGCAAGCTACTTGGTTACACACTGTAACACCCTTACAAACACCAAATCTATTTGGTTGGTTACCATCAAGAATAAGTACATGGTCTAAATCATTATTGCAAGGAATAGTAATATTCTTAGTCTACATCCTGATAGTCTAGGCATAATAAAATTTGTCTTCTATTGTGTTACACGCTTAAAAGGCAAAGAAGGCTGTGGGCCAAAATGTTGACGTACATTGAGTCTGCTCACTGCGGCAATGTGATTGATGAGAACATCATTCTTACTTAAGATCCTGGTAAAGAACCAGATGGTATCTGGTGGAAAACCAGCACAGTGAGTTTAAAGAGCCTACAATGGCTGCCATCTAGGAGCTCGACTAAGTCCAAGTGTTGATCATTGATGTGTTATCTCCAATCTCCAATCAAAAGGAGGGAATGATTTAGGAAGTAATACTGGAGTTATTATTCCTTCTCCTTGAGCATAGAGAATGTGACCCAGCTGGAGCTGGCCTCACAAGGACTCACAAGGACACATCAACTGGGCCCTGAGGTATAAAGACAATAGCTAAGATAATCTTGGAAAATCTCTTTTAGGGAAACATTCACATAAAGCCAATCAAACAGAACACAAAAGCCTCTCTACTCGTTTTCTATTAACATTTAGTGAATAGAAATTTGTTGGACCAGTGAAGACCCTCCTGACTGTTATTACTAAAACCTGTACCAATGATTCTTAAGGAAGACAATTCAAAATGTAAGATCACGGTTTCTAGCCAATCTGAAAAGGCTAAGCTTTCAATGGTTTTGCCCATTTGTAATTTTAGTATGTACTGATGACTCGGTAATGGTCTTTGGACGGGGGCAGACATGGCCGTGGTAGCATGCTTGTCCGTTTTCCCACTTTTGTCTGTTCTGTGATATTTCCTTGGACTCGGGAAGACATGGCTCTGGCAGCATGCTTGTCCGTTTCCCACTTTTGCCTTTTTGAATATATGCCGAATAAAACTTTCTTTTTGCTTTAAAAAAAAAGATTAATTATTAAGTGAATGTATATTAAAACCACAATGACATATCTCTACAGCCCTACAAGAATGCTAACACAAAACAATTTTTAAAAACGACAAAATCAATATTAGATTGTGGCCAACATGAACTCTCATACTATAATGTTTTTAGTATAAATTAATACCACTATTATTAAATAAATATTTGGCAATATCTACTAAAGCTGAACATACCTATACCTTATTCCATTGTTAGGTATTCTTAGATATATACACATATATTGAAAACATACACTAGAGTAGCACTATTCATAATGGCCTCAAACTGCAAGCAACTCAAATGTCCATCAACAGTAAAATAAATAAAATGTAGTTACTTCATAAAATGAAATACTGTATAGCCTTGAAAGAATGGCACCTATATACAACAAGAGGAATGGATTTCATTGACACAATACTGAGTCAAAAAAGTTAGACATAAAAAACCTCTAAATTGATAGAAGTTAGAAAGACAGGGATTATAGTGACTGAGATGAGTGAAGAGGGAGGCTTCCAGAGAGCTGATAACATAAGTATCATTACTTTGTAAAATTTAATAAAGCTTTTACTTAAGATGTATGTACTTTACTATTTTACCAAAGCATAATATATCAGTGTACATAGGTGGGAAATTAATAACTTTATTTGAGATTACTTAAATTTTAGAATCAAAGAAAATTATATAAGTAGCCATAAGTAGTAGGAGACGAAGCTAGAAATGGGGAGAACAAAGTAATTCTTCAAAAGATGAGGCCTAGTACTAGGCTAACTAGCACTAGTCTGTAAAAAAATATATGAGGTAAATGATTCAGTCATTTTAGGCCATTTTATTACCAAATCTAAACATGTAGTTGGTATTCAACCACTACTTGTTGGTGGAATGAATGAATAAATGTTTTAATAGTTTAATTTCACATTAAATGTGTTTAATTTTAAATTCTAGGGAATAAATTATAGTTCAAGATTTATAGATGAGAGAGAGAGGAAGGGAGAGATTTAGGCCTTTACTTAGGAATAATTTGCTTTTATTCATGTAATAGTATTTCCAAAGCAAAAAACCAAACCAATTGCCATGGAGTCGATTCTGACTCATAACAAATGTATAGGACAGAGTAGAACTGCCCCATAGGGCTTCCAAGGCTGTAATCTTTATGGAAGTGGACTGCCATGTTTTTCTCCCACAGAGCTGCTGGTGGGTTTGAACTGCTGACCTTTCGGTTAACAGCTGAGTGCTTAACCATTGAGCAACCAGCATTATTCTTAAAAGAGTAAAAAGTTGGAGACAGGAGACTCAAATTAGTCTAATATGCAGAAGAAAATAATTAACTCAAAATGTAATTTGTAATTATGCTGAACATTCTTTTGCTAAAGATAAACAGGAACAAAAACTTTTCTGTTTATGACCTCCAAGAACTATGGAAACTTTGAAGTTTTACTCTACTTACAAGCTTACAAGTTAGGTTACCACAGTTTCATGAATACTGGCTGAAGACATGAAACTCTTGGTCAGAGACAAAAGAAAGTTTATTATTTAGAGCAGTATCAGGAGCCTGAGTAACATCATTTGTATAGGTCCTCTGAGCCTCAATTTTCACAGGGCAACAATAAGAGGGCCAGGAGATACCTGAACAGACAGAAAGGTATATTACAACAGAACAAACCTGAGATTAGGAAATCCCAATCTTAGACAGGTGTAGAGGATGGGACTGGTTACTAGCAAACCAGTTCAAACTTTGTCCCAGAGGGAGACATTGTTTTTATTATCCAGGACAGTGAACAAATCTGCTGAGAATGAAAGAGTACCTCTATTTTCCAAGGCTGTTTTCTTTCCAAAGGTCCTTGAAAGATAGTCTGGAACAACAACAATAAAAATAACTTTTAATGCCTTAACTCAATATATATGCAGAAATTCAAGAGACCAGTGGAGAACTGTCTCTCACCAATGACAATCTTGGAATGAATCTAATCTAATGATTTTCACTTTTTGAGATGAAATTCTCTGGAGTCTATGAAAGTCTCTCTCTTTCCTTGTGTATGAGAACTCCCTACCCATATAAAATGGGAGGAAAGGAGGGGACTACTGGGGACACAGGGAAGAGGTTTTCTGTGAGCCTCATAATCTTTCTTTCTTTAAAGACTAAAAATACTGACCTCCCCTGATCGTTAAGATTAACTGTGACAATTTTTGTGAAACATTTAGCACAGCATGAATAACATTTAACGGCACTTAGTAAATGGTGGTTTTCCTTCCTGTGTTTTCCTATTCAAGTACATCTAAGTCACAATAAACATTTGTAGAAACAAAATAAAATTAGCCTTTTTTTTTTTTTTTTGTAAAGGATACTCTATCAACTGCAAGCATTCTTGTTATAAGACAATATCAAGTTTACATTATTTACACAGTAAGGTAAGATAATAAAATTTAATGTGACTATTAGATTTTAAAAGGACATTGTCATATTTAGTTGGTCTCAAATCCTAAAAGATGGTTAAATAAAGAACAAATATCCCTTTTTAGAAAGGAAGCCTAGATTATATTGTGTTCCAACAGCTAAAGGCTTCAAAAACAGCACCATGATACAGGAAAGCTTTTGTTTTTCTGTAAGCTCAGCCATATTATATGCATGCTGAAATGTAGTATTGATTCTTTTTTTTCTGTGTGGTTGTATTAATTTTCAAAGTTCACACACACGAATGTGCTCCTTTCAGAAAAGAAGCTGCAAAATGAATAAGATCCTGGGTGGAAAGCTCCGTTATGTAGTTTTCATTAGTGAATTATGCATTTTTTAAAAGCATCAATTTTTTGTATTTTTGAAGGTGCTTACTTCCCTAGTTTTGAGTTTCTTGAAATACTGAAATATACAATTTGTGCATGCCCTGTAACTCAAATTTAATTCAAGATGAAGAAAAACTATTTCTCCAACTCATAATATATGCACAAAATACCTGGAAGCAACTAGCCTTTTTTATCTTGTTTTTCATGGAAACCAAAAACAGAAGCAGTCAGCAGGATCAGGCTTGATTATGTAGGTCTGAAGCCACTGTGTGGTGTTAATTCTCACTATTACTTAAAGCAGTAGAATAGACATATTGAACTGATTTAGAACTCTTCATCATAGTATTTGAACACTGCTTAACAGATTCCCTGAAGATTAAGCATGCATAAATCCTCTATTATTTCCTAGTTCATTTCTTGAAAAATTTCACCTGGTGTTCTATTAAGGGGATAACTTGGCTACCACCTTAATGCCTATAGCTAAAGTAGATATTTCACAACCAGTGTGCAGGGTTTCTGCCAGTCGTATTTTACAGATTGTTCCCTTTGCCAACTGTGTTCCCCTTAGTTAGTGGCTTTGCCTCTCTAACCTATTTTACAAATTAAAAACAAAATAAACAATAACATCATTCAAAATTCATATCAGAAATCAGTCACTCCAGAAAATTATTATTTGATTTCATCTTTGTCTCATCCACTCATTTTCTCTGTAGTCTCACGGGTTTATGTGCCTCTTCCCTACATTCCCATGTGTTCAACCTTCGCTTGGACACTACAATAATTTGTGAAATGGGAATTCCAGAAAACTTAATTGTACTCACGAGTAACCTGTACATAGACCAAGAGGCAGTTGTTCAAAGAGAAAAAGGGGCTACTGCGTGATTTAAAATCAGGAAAGGTGTGCATCAGGGTTGTATCCTTTCACCATAATTATTCAATTTGTATGCTGAGCAAATAATCTGAGAAGCTAGACCATGTGAAGAAAAATGTAGCATCAGGATTGGAGGAAGACTTATTAACAACCTGCAATATTCAGATGACACAACCTTGCTTGCTGAAAGTGAAGAGGACTTGCAGCACTTACTGTTGAAGATCAAAGACTATAGCCTTCAGTATGGATTACACCTCAAAAAACAACGACAACAACAACAACTTCATAACTGGACCAGTAAGCAACATCATGATAAATGGAGAAAATATTGAAGTTGTCAAGGATTTTATTTTACTTGGATCCACAATCTATGTGCATGGAAGCAGCAGTCAAGAAATCAAACTATTGCATTGTGCAAATCTGCTGCAAAAGACCTCTTTAAAGTGTTAAAAAGCAAAGATGTCATTTTGAGGACTAAAGTGGGCCTGAATCAAGCCATAGTATTTTCAATTACTCCATAAGCATGCGAAAGCTGGGCAATGAATAAAGAAGACCGAAGAAGAATTGAGGTTTTGAATTATGATGTTGGCAAAGAATATTGGATATAACATGGATTGCCAGAAGACAAATCTGTCTCGGAAGAAGTACAGCCAGAATGCTCCTTAGAAGCAGGGATGGTGAGACTTCATCTCACATATTTCGGACATGTTATCAAGACTTACCAGTCCCTGGAGAAGGACATCATGCTTGGAACTTATAGGGTCAGGGGAAAAGAGGAAGAGCCCCAACGAAATGAATTAACACAGTGGCTACAACAATGGGCTCAAACATAACAATGGTTGTGACGACGGCACAGGACCAGGCAGTGTTTCGTTCTGTTGTACATAGGGGCTCTATGAGTTGGACTCATCTACTCGATGGCACCTAACAGCATCAGATATGTGAGTTGAAAATAATTTTTCTAAGTCTATAATTTGTCTTTTGATTGTCCTAACATTAACCCTTCTCATTCTACTCTCTGCCCATCTTTTGGTAACCACTAATCTACTCTCTGTCCCTATGAATGTGTCTAGTCTAGATATATCATATAAAAAGGATCATACAATATTTTTATTTTTTTGTCTGACTCATTAACTTCTTGGTATGTCATATAACATGCTGATTAATCTCTAGAATTATTTCCCAGATTGCTCAAGCAATTTCAAATAGTTTATACTCTGTCAACACACTTTTCTCTTTCAATGCACTCTGCTTTTGATTATGTTTCTTCCTCTATTCACACTTGCTTCATTTTAGCATCACTTCAACTATTTTCTCTATGAAGTTTTCCTTGACATTACATGGAAGTCAATAGTGTAAACAGGTTCTTTTTAAATTCACCCTACCCAGTTCAAACCTCATCAATAAATTTATGACTCTTTGAACTTGCTTGTTTCTTGTGTCTCCTTATGAAAGCACAGTGGTGTTGGGGTCTGGGAATCAGTGACAATTAGACTCTAGTCCATATTATTTTTTCAAGAAATAAAGGCAGAAAAGTAGGAGGACTCAAACTTCTTGATTTCAGTCATCCTACAAAGCTACACTAATAAACACACTGTGATATTGATATAAGGGTAGACATACAAACCAATGGAATAGAGTTGATAGTTCAGCAATAAACCCATATACATCTATGGCCAATTAATTTTCGACAAGAGTGCCAAGACCATTCAATGGGGGAAAGGATAGTCTACTCAAAAATGGTGCTGGGACAACTGCATATTCAAAAGCAAAAAAGTGAAGTTGGACTCCTACTTCACAACATATACAAAAATCAGCTAAAAAAATCAATGGCTTAAGTATAAGAGCTAAAACCATACAACTCTTGCAAGAAAACAGAGATCTTAAATTCAGCAATGGATTCTTATATACAAAAAGCACAAATAACAAATGACATTTATATAACAAAAGCATAAGTAAGAAAAGATAAATTGGACTTTATCAAAATTTAATATGTTTATGCATCTGAGAACATTATTAAGAAACTTAGGAGACAACATACAGAATGGGAGAAAATATATGGAAACCATATATGTGAGAATTTCTTAGTTATCTAGTGCTGCTATAACAGAAATACCAGAAATGGATGGCTTTAAAAGCAGAAGTTTATACTCTCATAGTTTAGGAAGCTAGAAGCCTGAATTCAGGGTGCCAGCTCCAGGGGAAGGCTTTCTGTCTTTGTTGGTTCTGGGGAAGGTCCTTGTCATCAATCTTCCCCTGAGTCTAGGAGCTTCTCAGCACAGGAATCCCGGGTCCAAAGGACATGCTCCACTCCCACCACGTCTTTCTTACTGGCATGAGGTCCCTCTCCTCTCTGCTCGATTCTTTCTTTTATATCCCAAAAGAGATTGACTCAAGATACAACCTAATCCTATAGATTGAGTCCTGTTTTATTAACATAAGTACCTCTAATCCTACCTTATTAATATTATAGAGGTTAGGATTTGCAACATATAGAATAATCACATCACATCACAAAATGGTGGTCAGCCACACAATACTGGGAATCATGGCCTAGCCAACGTGACACACATTTTTGAGGGACAGAATTCAATGCATAACAAGGTCCAAATATCCAAAACATAGAAAGAACTCCTATAAGTTAACAAGAACAATAAAAAAATAAATCAAAAACTTGGCAAAGGACAAGAATAGACATTTTCCCAAAGATATACAATAAAAAAATAGTCAATAAGCTCATGAAAATATTCTCAATATTATTCATTATAAGGGAAATGGAAATGAAAATCACAATGAAATTTTACTTCAAATCCATTAGGATGGCTATTATCAAATAAATAAACAAATAAGGAAATAACAATTGTTTCCAGGATGTGGTGAAACTGGAACTCTCATCAATTCCTGGTGGGAATGTATAATGATGAAGCAGCTGTGGAAAACTGTTTGACAGTTTCTTGAATAGGTAGTCATGGATTTATCATATGTTCCAGCAATTCCTCTCCTAGGTATATTCCCAAAAGAATTGAAAGCGAAGATTCGAACAGATACTTTCATATCAATATTCATTGAAACATTATTCAGATAGCCCAAAGATGGAA
The DNA here is from genome assembly GCF_000243295.1 of Trichechus manatus latirostris. NCBI lineage: Eukaryota > Metazoa > Chordata > Mammalia > Sirenia > Trichechidae > Trichechus > Trichechus manatus. The sequence continues at coordinate 5,478,795 of NW_004444109.1, forward strand.
ACAACACAAGTGTTCAAGAAATGAATGGATAAAGAAAATATGGTATATCCATGTATTATATGGATATACAAACATTATACACACACACATACATTCCTGTCTATATCTATAATCCTTATCTATATCCATCTATCTTTCTATCTATACATACATACATACACACATAGTCTAAATGTCTGTCTAATCTTATTTTCTTATTTGTCCTCAAAATGTAGTGTCAAGGAGAAGGGTTTGTCTGTTGTTCAAGCAAAACATGATGTCATCCACAAAATTATAAACAAACATTCAAATCTAATTAATTATGTGTTATATTCCTAATGTTCAATACTAGACAAATGTTTTAGTAGGAGAATAAAATGAAATAATTGCTTACATATATGATATCTCCATCACATATGTGCATAAAATCCCTTATGAAAATATAATTGAATTTATGTTGGAAGAAAGCACAATATATAATATATGCTAAACAAAAAAAGTAATGTTCTCATTTTAGATATCCCACATGATAATGTGATCAATTTGATTAATGTTTTCCAAGGACATTTCCATTCACACAAACAATAGATAGAATAGCAATTAAATCAGTTTGATGCCATCACCAGGCAATTAGTGAACCTCAAAAACACTGAGAAACTCTTTAGGATAAATACCAACAGTTTAGTCTTCATTTTTTAAATGAGTCCTATTGTTTTGAGAATTTTCAACAAAAACTCTGTTTCAGTATCCAAGACTCCATTCCCTATTACTGTAAATATACATAAATGTATATTTTATTTTGAAAAGTGAATTCACCATCAAACCTCTTATCTAGAATTATGGTTGAACCAAAAAGATGTTTCCTAAAATATATGTACAACTCTCAAAATGGTGCGGAGGGTTTAAGGCAACAAACATTCAAAATACATATTAAAAAGTATTTTGGTGTCGGTTCTATTTAACATGGAATAACCACACTGTATTCCACCTCACCTACTGATTGTAACTGAAAAGCATAGATGGGATATAATGCCATTCTCACAGGACTCTGAAAAGTAAATAAAGCCAGGGGGACTGGATAGAGAAATCAAAATTCAAAGAATGATTATCTGGCAAACAATTCTTTTTTTTCCCACCCACAATTCCTGATTTAGACTGCCATATATCCCCAAAATGGAGTGCGAAACAGACACAGAAAACTTCAAGAAACTTCACTCTCTACACAGAAGATTGGGAAGGTCATCCTCCTGTAATATGAATTCTTTTTTTCTTTTGCCCCCACACCATGAAAGACACAGTAATAAAAATACACCTCATGGTAGAATACAATGTGGTTATTCCATGTTAACTGGAATCAACACCAACACCCTTTTAATACATACTTTTGAATATTTGTTGCCTCCAATCCCTCCTCTCCTTTTTTGAGAGCTGTACAAATTCTTTAGCAGTTGTCATGACAGCACTGTCTGTGCGTGTTCCTTTATCTTCCTTCTTTGCCCCAAGGGGGCCAAGGAAGAGGATCTGTGAGAGACTGGGGAGGGGGGCAAAAAGCCTAAACATTTCTAGGCAGAACAATAGAAAATGGGGTCACAGCAAGCCAGAAAATGTGGTACAGTTCATGAAAAAAAAAAGGACCTAGAGAAAGGACGCCTTTAAATATGTGTATGAGATTCTAAGCTTATAATAAAGTTGCTATATGTAGAACAGACTGGAGTCTGAGAACCAAACTCTGGTATAGAACAAGGCCCAGTCCCCAGAATAGACCCTGGGTGGTTCACATTATGATAGACCAGAATAACACTAAAATGTCTTTGAAAATTATGTTGACATTGTAACCACAGCCTACAGAAAGCAGACAGCATAACTTGCTGTCTGATCCTCACTGGGTTAACTGCTAAAACAAATATGACAGCATTGTCCAGAAGGTTTTAAAAGGCAACATACCCATTGGTACTCATTGTCGTCAAGTCAATTTCAACTCATAGTAACTCTATAGGACAGAGTAGAACTTCCCCATAGGGTTTCCAATAAGCAGCTGGTGGATTCAAACTGAGGAAATTTTGGTTAGCAGGTTAGCGGCCATAGCTCTTAACCACCACCCAAACAGGACTCCAAAAAAAACCAAACCCATTGCCGTCGAGTTGAAGGACACAGAGTCTTATAATAGTCACAATTTCCAGAATACAATGCAAAAATTCATTGATATGTGAAGAACCAGCAAATCCAACAAAACTCTCAACAAAAAATATCCATCAACAGATACTAAATACCATCAACAAGAGATGACCTAATGCTGGAATAATCAGGGAAAAAAAAATCAAAAAACTTTAAAGCAGTTATTTTAAGGACACATATTCTAGAAATAAATGGAAAATTAGATGTTTTAAGCAAAGATCTGAGAGTTTAGTGGCATTTTGACTCACCATATTCTCACCTCCACTGCCTAACTCTACAGTAGCCTTGAAAACAAATAGCTTACATTCATGGTGGAAACTCATAGCTTGGAACTCACTATATGGTGGGAGGGAGCAGAGCTGGAGCTCCTTCATATCTCAGTCACATAGAATTATCATTATTTACCCGGTCTAATGGTTCCTTAGAATACCTCTCTTTATTTGGTGTGACCCCCCCTAGAGCTAAATCAGTGCAAAAAGCTTTTTCCTGGGGACATTTATCAAAAACAATTAGAGGTAATTAACTTTGTTAATCAAATAGCTCAAGAAGGAGAGCTGAGAATAAGATGCCCATAGGGTCTTTGAAAAAAAATCAGGCATATTTTTAAGAATCCAAAAGGCCTCATATATGTGCATGGCTGTTTATGTGCCCAAGGCTATGAAAATTTTCAATAAAAACCTTAGAAGTTTGAAGTCTCCACCTGGGCTGACTTTAAGGGTCTGTGCAAGCAGCAAGTGAAGGAAAACTAAGGCCCAGATGTAAACTGCCTGGCTAAATGATAAAGATATTTCCCAATATGCACAGAGGACCTATAGACAAGGACTGGAAGACTTGTTGGTCCCAAGTGTTTAAGGAAATCTCTTTCCCAATCATTAGTTGATCACTGAGCTAACTGATCAGAAACTCCAGTAGCCACACACGACCAAAATACAGATTTCAGTGAATGAGTCTGCAAAGTAACCAATAATAAAAAATTAAAAACAACTGCAAGCAGCAGTAAGAATAAATCCTAGAGAGTGAAGACAGTATGATTCCCAGAGTAGCCACATTATATTAATTAAAATGTCCAGTTTTCAACAACAACAAAATATGAGACATCCAAAGAATCAAGTAAGTATAACCCATGCACAGGAAAAAATATATGATCAATAGAAACTGTCCCTGCAGAAGCCCTGATATTGTACTTTCTATACAAATACAATAAATCAGCTATTAAAAACATATTTTTCCAAGGTATCTCTGGGTAGATTAGAACCACGATCATTTGGTTAACACACATGGGGTCCCCTAAGTGAAAATCAAATGGAAAGAAAATCATGTTTAAATTACTAAAAGAAAATATGAGAACAATATCTCACCAATTAAAGAATACAAAGTATTTTAAAAAATACAATTTCTGTAGTTGAAAGTACATTACTGAAATTAAAAAAAGTTACTAGAGGGACTCAGCAGCAGATTTGAACATGCACAAGATTCGCTCAGCAAACTTGAAGATACATCATCTGAAATTACTCAGTCTGAGGAACACAACCTCAGAGATTGTAGGACACCTTCAAGCATACTAACATACATATAATGGAAGTCCCAGAAGAAAAGGAGAGGAACAAAAGGGCAGAAGAATATCTGCAGTAATATTTGCGAAAAACTTACCAAAACTGATGAAAATAATTAGTCTACACATCCAAGAAACTCAACATATTTGAAGTAGCTCTAAGAAATCCACACCTAGACACATCATAGTCAAACTGTTGAAAGTGAAAAACAGAATCTTCAAAATGGCTCATCACTTATAAGGAATCCTCAATAAGATTAGAAGATAATTTTTTTCCTTTGAAAACATGGATATCAGAAGACAGTAGGATGACATTTTCATAGTGCTGAAAGAAAAAGACTGTCAACCAAGAATGTTATATCCTGCAAACCTATCCTTCAAAAATGAATGAAAAATTAGTATATATCCAGATAAACAAATTAGAGGGAATCCAACACTAACAATCCTGCACCTTTTCCCTTCCTCACTTCAGTGAAGTTGTTTCACCCTTTTGCAATACTATTAAATTCTCTTGTCAGAGTTAACATTGTTTCCCGGGATTACTCAATCTCCAAAATGATTTGTTTTTTAATTTTTAAAATTAAGTTTAATCCTTTGTCTTGTAACATTCTTCCATAATATATAGCCTTTTCAGATGGGCTTCATTAACCTATACATATGCATTTACATTCTGTTTATGTTTCCCTGTGGTCTGATAGTTTATTTCTTTTTATCACTGAATAATATTCCATTGTATAAATGAACCACAGTGTGCTAATCTATTCACTTTTGAAGGACATTTTGGTTGCTTTCAGTTTAGGGGAATTATAAATAAAGCTGCTATAAACATCTCTGTAGGTTTTTCTGTGGACATAAATTTTCAACTTAATCAGGTAAATATCTAAAAGCATGATTTCCAGATCATATTGTAAGACTACGTATTATTCTGTGGGAAACTGCCCAAATGTCTTTCAAAGTGCTGTACCAATTTGCCTTCTCACCAGCAATACATGAGAATCCCTGTTCATCTGCATCCTTGTCAGGGTTTAGTACTATCAGTTTTTAGATTTTTAGTCATTCTTATTAGTATGGTGTGTAGTTGGATCTTATTGTTTTAATTTGCAATTCCCTAGAGACAAATGATGATGAGTATCTCTTCATATACTTATTTGTCATGTCTGTATCTTTTTTGGAAGCCCTAGTGGCACAGTGGTTAAGCATTTGGCTGCTAACCAAAAGATCGGCAGTTCAAATCCACCAGCTGCTCCTTGGAAACCCTACGTGGCAGTTCTACTGTGTCCTACAGGGTTGCTATGAGTCAGAATCAACTTGAAGGCAGCGGGCTATAATTTTTTTGGTGGTGTGTGTGTTCAAATATTGTGATCATTTTTTAATTGGGTAGTAGGTTTTCCTATTTTAGATTTTTAAGAATTCCTAGTATAGTAATTTGGATACCAATCCTTTATCAGACAGATGTTTTGAAACTACTCCCAGTCTGTGACTTTTTTCATTCTTTTAACAGTTTCTTTCAAATAAAATACTTTTAAAAATTTTTAACAAGTCACTTTTTTTTTCTCTTTCATGGATTGTACTTCTGGTGTTTTGTCTAGAAACTCACTACCAAAATGAAGGTCATCTATATTTTTTCCTAGGTTTTCATCTAAAAGTTTTATAGTTTTTCATTTTACATTCAAGTCTATGATTCATTGTGATTGAATTTTTGTGACATGTTTAAGGTATGCATCTAGGTAGGCTTTTTAATTTATTTATTTATGTATATGTATGTATGTATTTGTTTATTTTGCACACAATGTCCAGTTCCCCTAGCACCATTTGTTAAATAGACCATCCTTTTTTTTCATTATATTGGGTTTTTAAATTTGTCAAAGATCAAAGGATTATATTTGTATGAGTCTGTCTTTGGGCTGTCCATTTTCTTCCATTGTTCTATGTGTCTGCCTTAGTTATCTAGTACTGCTATAACAGAAATATCACAAGTGGGTGGCTTTAACAAAGAGAAATTAATCTTTCACAATTTAGAAGGCTAGAGGTCCAAATTCAGGGCGTCAGCTCCAGAGGAAGGCATTCTTTTTCTGTCAGCTCTGGAGGAAGGGCCTTGTCTTCAATCTTCCCCTGGTCTAGGAGCTTCTCTGTGCAGGAACTCCAGGTCCAAAGGGACTTGCTCTGCTCCTGGTGCTGCTTTCTTGGCAGTATGAAGTTCCCCCTGTCTATCTGCTCTCTTCTCTGTTTTATATCTCAGAAGAGACTGGCTTAAAATACAACCAAATCTTGTAGATTGAGTCCTGCCTCATCAACATAACTGCTGCTAATCCCATATCATTAACATCATAGAGATAAGATTTCTGACACATAGGAAAATCACATTAGATGACAAAATGGTGGACAATCACAAAATACTGGGAATAATGGCCTAGCCAAGCTGACAGATATTTTGGAGGGACACAATTCAATCCATGACAGTGTCTACCCTTTCTTTGGTTAATGCTCCACTCTCTAAATTACTCTTGCTTATAGTAAGTTTTGAAATCAGGTACTGAGAGTCTTCCAACTTTGTTCTTTGGGCTGAAATGAAAAGATAATAGGCAGTTACTCAAATCCACATGAAGAAAAAGGGCACCTATTATGGTAACCCAAACTGAGCCTGCTGCCATCGAGTTGATTCCGACTTAGCTATTACGGTAGATACGTAGTAAATATAAAAGACTGTATATATATATAAATATGTATTTAGTGAGTTATAACTCTTTTTTCCCTTATGTGACTGAAGATATCACTGCCTGCAGCAATAATTATAAATCTATGTTGATGAGAACATGATGTGGAAAGATGTAATTTTATGACAATAACAACAGAAAGGGGAAGGGGGCAAGGAATAATGCTATATACAGTAAAGCTTTATATACTATTAAAAGTAAGTTGATATTAATTAGAACTAGATTATTACAAATTAAGATGCATTTGTAATCCCCATGGCAACCACTAAGAAAATGACAGAAAATATAGTAAAATAAACAAAAAAAGGGATTAAAATGGCATACAAGAAAATAACTATTTAGCACAAAATAAGACAGTAATGGAGTAATACAGGAACAAAAATAAACATCAGACATACAGGAAAAAAATAAAATATCAGCTAAAATTCTACTTAATAATGACATTGTATATGAATAGATTAAACACAATAATTCAAAGGCAGAGATTCACAGACTGGTTAAAAAAAACTGCTCCAATATCTTTTTGGATACAAAGGAACATAGTTTGTATTCAAAGACATAAAGAGTTTGAAAGAGAAAAGACGGAATATGATATATCAAGCAAAAAGCAACTGAAAGAGAGAGATGGAGTAACTCTACTAATACAGGACAAAATAGAGTTTAAGATAATAATTGAACTAGAAACAAAAAATTATATTTCATAATGATAAATGGGTCAATTAGATATAACAGTTATAAGAATATAAGCCCCAAAACATGTGAAGAAAACTTTGGCAGAATCGAAGGGAGAAATAGACAATTTAACAATAAAAATTGGAGGTGTTAGAATCATACTTTCGATAATGGATAGAATTTCTGGACAGAGGTTTGGTAAGGAAAGAGAAAGATTAAACAACACCATGAATTAACTAAATGTAACAGGCATTTATAGAACACTCCACCTAACAATAGCAGAATATACAGTCTTTTAAAGTGCAAATGGAACAGACTCCAAGATAGACCATGTTATGCATTGAATTATGTCCCCCAAAAATGTGTGTCAACTTGGCTAGGCCACAATTCCCAGGATTGTGTGATTGTCCACCATTTTGTCATAAGAAGAGATTTTCCTATGTGTTGTAAATCCTATCTCTATGATGTTAATGAGGAAAGATTAGAGGCAAGTATATTAATGAGGCAGCACTCAACCTACAAGGTTTGGTTGTATCTTGAGTGGATCTCTTTTGAAATAGAAAAGAGAGAAGAGAGCAGAGAGACAGAGGGACCTCATTATTACCCAGAAAGTACAGTCAGGAGTGTGCATCCTTTGGACTTTGGGTCCCTGCACTGAGAAGCTGCTCGACCAGGGGAAGATTGATGAGAAGAACCTTTCCCAGAGCCACCAGAGAAAGAAAGCCTTCCCCTGGAGCTGGCACCCTGAATTCGAACTTCTAGCCTCCTAGACTGTGAGAGAATGAATTTCTCTTTGTTAAAGCCATCCACTTGTGGTATTTCTGTTATAGCAGCATTAGATAACTAAGACAGACCATATCTTAGGTCACAAAACAAGTTTCAATAAATTTAAAAAGACTGAAATTTTACAAAGCATGTTTATAACCACAACAGAATTAAGTTAGAAATCAATAACAGAATGAAGTTTGGGAAATTCAAAAAGTTCTATAAATTAACAACACACTTCAAAGTATCCAGTGGGCCAAAGAAGAAATCACAGGAGATATTATAAAATACTTTGAGATAAATCAAAACAAAACAAGACAATAGTAACATGCCAAAACACGTGGGATTCAGTGAAAACAATACGTAGAGGGAATGTCACAGCTTGATTTTAGACAAGTAAGACCATTTCAGTCTTATGACCTCCATAATTGTAAGATATTAAATTGATGTTGTATTAAGCTACTAAATTTCTGGTGAATATTATATCAAGTAAAGTGATTAATAATTTTAAAAAATTCTCACAAAAGCTCAGGAAAATATTGCTTCACTGGTAAATTCTAATAAAGTTTTAAAGAAGAATTAACACAAATCCGTCAAACTTCTCCAAAAATAGAACAGGAGGAAACACGACCAACTTATTCTATAATGCCAGTATTACCCTAATACCAAAACCAGGCAACCGTATAACAAGAAAACTATACACCACTATCTCTTACAAATATTGATGCAAAAATCCTCAACAAAATACAGATGCCAGCACTGTATATGAAAGATTATAAACCTTGACCGCCACCCCCTCCCCCACCAAAAAAAACAAACTCGTTGCCGCCCAGTGGATTCCAACTCATAGAGACCGTATAGGACAGAATAGAACTGCCCTGTAGGGTTTCCAAGGAATGGCTGGTGGATTCGAGCTGCTAACCTTTTGGTTAGCAGCTGAGCTCTTAACCACTGCACAACCAGGGTCCCATAAACCATGATCAAGTGATTTTTATCCCAGGAATGCAAGATTGATTGAACATATGAACATCAAACAACAAAACTGTTGTTATTTGGTGCGATCAAGTGGGTTCTGACTCATAGCGACCCTATGTACAATAGCAGGAAACACTGCCCGGTCCTGTGCCAAAACGATAGAATACATTATATTAATAAAATAATGTATAAAAACCACATGCTCATCCCAACAGATACGGAAAAAGCATTTGACAAAATTCATCACCCTTCCAAAATGAAAATGCTTAGAAATTATTAACAAAAGGAAATGTTTTCAACTTGAAAAGGACATCTGTAAAAAGGCCATAAGTAACATCGTAATTAACAATGAAAGACTGGCAGCTCCCCTTCTAAGATCAGGAACAAGATAGTGTTCCCTCATACCACTTTTATTCAGCATTGTACTGGAGATACCTGTGTTTGAGCATAGTGAACAGCTATGTGATGAGTTGAGTTGTACAGTAGAAACCCTAAGAAGCTTGAAGTTAGTAAATACCACCACCGTCACCAACAAAACAGGGGTAGTGAAGACTGGGTCAGCAAAAGAAAATTGGGTGAAATTCTTACTACAAACACAAACATTCTATCCTCATAATCTCATCATTTCTAATAGCCAGGCTTTTATGCCCACTAATGGACATGTTTATAACCACAACGGAATTAAATTAGAAATCAATAACAGAATGAAATCTGGCAAATTCAAAAATTTCTTTATTTTGCCTAGAAGACTAAGATGCGCCATGGTGTTTTCAAATGCCTCATATGCATGTGACAGGTGGACAATGAATAAGGAAGACAGAAGAAGAACTGATGTCTTTAAATTATGGTGTTGGCAAGGAATATGGAATACACCGCGGAGTGCCAGAAGAAGGAACAAATTTGTCTTGAAAAAAGTACAGCCAGAATGCTCATTAGAGGTAAGGATGGTGAGACTTCCTCTCATGTACTTTGGACTTGTTATCAGGAGGTACTTGTCCCTGGAGAAGGACATCATGCTTGGTAAAGTAGAGGGTCATCAAAAAAGAAGAAGACTCTCAATGAGATGAACTGATACAGTAGCTGCAACAATGGGCTCAAGCATAACAATGATTATGAGGATGGCGCAGGACCAAGCAGTGTTTCATTCTGTTGTACATAGGGTCACTAGGAGTTGAAGCCAACTCAAAGGCACCTAACAACAACAACAACAACGTCTTTAAAAAAAAATTATAGGTAATTCATTATGTTCGCCTAAATTTTTTGTTACTCAGCCAGCTCCACTCATTTTGGTTAGTTGCCAGGCCCCTGAATATAGGTGAATTTGTTTATTAATTTATATATATGGAATGGAAACCCTGGTGGTGTAGTGGTTAAGAGCTACAGCTGCTAACCAAAAGGTTGGCAGTTTGAATCCACCAGGCACTCATTGGAAATCCTTTGAGGCAGTTCTGTTGTGTTCTATAGGGTTGCTGTGAGTTGGAATCGACTCAACAGCAATGGATTTGGTGTTTTCTTTTTTTTCCTAAATATATGGAATAAAACCAAATAGTGATTCCCTGCACCTATGGAAACAAAGACATCAAGTTATACGATCGTAATTTAAACATAACATGTTTTTTTGCACGTGAACTCAAGAGAAGTATGTGTGTGTGTGTGTGTGTGTGTGTGTGTGTGTAATGGAAATACAACATTTCAAAAGTATTTTTTTTTAATTTTTAAGTCCACTTAAATTACCAGACGTAGATATTACATTGCTTCCAGAAGGTTTTAGGACACAAAAATGTGCTGAATGATTGCATTTAGAGCATAACTTCTATTTTGACTAAAATAACTAGAGACTAGATACTCTTTTTATCCACAAATTAGTTTATTTTCTATGTATGAAAACCTTATGTTTTATTTATGTTCATTTTTTTAAAATGTTAGTTTCCACTTCAAAATTATACAACACAATTTTTGCTTATAAATAATATTAAAATGGAACAGATGGCCCATTCACAGTACTGACTATTCCATGATAAACCCAAATATTCTGTAGTAACCCCATTTATCTGACATTTTAAAAATTGTGTCAGGTGTTTGATTCCAAAATTAATGACCCCCAAATATCTTCTGTTAGAACATGTATTATTAGTATTAGTATTCAGCATCTGTTACAGTTTGAAAGAAATAAATGTAAAGCAGAACAAGATTATAATGAGGAGAGAAATAGAGAAATATGTTTTTTGCCTATTGGGGTGCATATTTCCATTTTTGAAATATGTTTAATGCAAAGATTAAGTAACCAGTACACATTTTGATCTGAATTTCTATATATACATACAAGCTATAAAGTGCTAATAGAAATATGCTTAAGGGGTGCCAACGGGGTGGTAATAAGGTGTTCAGGCAAAAAGAGGATTCAGGTATTCAAGGAAAATGTGATAATGAGAATTTTGTTAATGAGCCTTCAATAAATAGATCTTGGAAAAAATAAGCTTTGTTTTTTTTTCCTTACTTCTTTATTTTATTCCATAAGATAGGGAAACTGTGTATAAAACTTGTGGGCAGAGTAATACCCTCTCTCTCCAAGATGACCGTGTCCTAATCTCTGGAACCAGTGAATGTGTTATGTTATGTGGCAGAGTAGACTTTGTAGGTGTCCTTAAGTTAACTACCTTGAGAGGGAAATATTATTCTAGATTATCTTGATGGGTCCAGTATAATCACAATGGTTCTTTACAAAGATCAGAGAAGGAGATAATCAGAATTTGAGGATATGACTCTACTATCTTTGAAGACGGAGAAAGGGGCCACGAGTCAAGGAATGCAGGTAGCCTCTAGAAGGTGGAAAAGGCAAGGAAATAGATTTTCTCCTCAAGACTTCAAAAGGAACACAGACCAGCTATCCTCTGGATTTTAACTCAGTAAAATCCATTTTGGACTTCCAGAAATGTATGATAATAGATTTTGTTTTAAGCCAGTAAGTCTATGATAAAGGAGCCCTGGTGGACAAGTGGTTAAAGTGCTTGGCTGCTAACTGAAAGGTTGGCAGTTTCAATCCATCAGCCGCTGCACAGGAGAAAGACGTGGCAGTCTGCTTCCACAGTCTGAAACCCTATGGGTCATTGTGGGTTGGAATTGACTTGATGGCAGTGTTGTTGTTTTTTTAAAGTTTGTGATAATTTGTTACAAAAGCATTAAGGATCTAATAAAATACAATACTATTTTTCAAAAATGTGTCCTATCTGAACTCTTAGCTCTGGTCTGTAATCTGGATAGGCATGAATGAGACTTGCTTTTTTGTTTACATACAGGTGAGGGTCAAGAGCCACACCACCGAGCTCAAGCCCCTGTTTTCAAGTTTCAGGAAATAATCAAGAAGAAAAATTTTGTAGATTATTCTGTTTTCAATGCTGTCAATAAGCTAAATGCCTTTTTTTTATGAGAAATGTCCTACCCAACAAATTAACTTTATAAAAAATGGACACAGAAAGAAATTACCTTAATAGCACAAATGGAGAGGTATGTGGAATCTTTAGGGTCTTTAGTTTTTTCTGCATTATTTTTATATTTTTTTTACTTTTCTGTGTTCTTTTTTTTGAACATGGTGTGATCCTATATTCTCCCTCCTAACGGAGACTACCATGTAAAGATATCACGAATGCTAATAACTATCAGTCTTCTTCTAAAAGCAATTTTAATTTGCATGTTTTTAACATTACGGTTTGCATCCCTGGTCTTGGAATAAGGGAATTGTGGTGGAATGAAGAAATGGTGGCTAACCTTTATTTTTAAGAGGGGTCTTGTCAGTTTTATTATTCTTTAACTCAAAGTTATTAAAAAGGCTAGGAATGCTTGGAAGAAAAAAGAAGGAAGAAATAACAAATGCAAAATTATAGATCCAGTTTATTCTTAAGATTAAATTGGCAGGCAGGCTCCATATCCTTCACCCTGTTTTGTGTGTACTGCTCTCTCTGCGTTTGGTCGGTCATTATAAAGCTACATGCTACAGAAGACATTGGTTCTCTCCTCCCCAGACTAGTATTTGGATCTTGACAAGCCTAAGTCAGGAAGGTGGGCCTGTTATGTGATACAATTTTGACTAACAAGACTTTAGAGGAAATCTTCTTTAGAGATTCTGGAAAAAAACTGTCTCAATTTTTAGAAGGCACACATTGAACCATCCTCACATATTGAGTAGCAATGCAATTATTCAATCTGTTGTACCTCTGTAGCAATCATGAATGAACAAGCATGAAGATAAAAGTCCATCCTAACGTTGGCTGAATATAAAGCTACAAAGAGCCTGTTACTATGATGACTTAAAAAAAAACACGAAAGCATACAACTTCTGACCTTTTTACTCAATGAGATCATTAACTGCTATATTGTTTAAGATATTTTGAGTTAGGATTTTCAGAAGAAAACATAACTTATAGGCTTTCTGTCCTACAGGGTGTATCCTTGAAAATTCATAACTTGGTATTTGAATATCCACAGAGTTCTGTATTTTGGTCTTTATTGAAAATTTTTCAAGATGGTGTAAGAAAACTGCTTTTGCTAGATGACAACCAATTACCAAATTATGTTCTGCAAAGAAGATGCTGTCTTTTTTTCTCTAAGAAATATCCAAGATGGTCTATAACCTACAATAGAATAACTAGACCCCTACTCCTGTTATCCATTTTTACCACATATCCTAAAATTATTAAATCAGAATTTGTAGTTTTCATGAATCTTATTAGTGGATGGACTAGAATATTATTTTGTACTCTGTAGATACTTTGAGCCTATTTTGGCTGACTGTAACTTCTCTGAATGTGATGCAATATACAAAAGCTCAATATTAAGTATTTCTACAGGTGAAGCGATGAAGAACTGGGCAGAGTCGTAAAAGATATTCACTGACCTTCTGTTTCCAAGACACAATTTCATTAATCACCATCCAGTATAAATAGGATCATCCATTATACTAAGGTGTCCACAAGAACCAAAAGTATAAAATGTCAAGCAAGTTTTAACCTCAGAAACATGAGTAAAGGCACTTGGTCGCTTAGTCTGTGCCATCAGAATCCTTTGTAGCTTCTGCCTCCTCCTCTTAGTAAAGCCCTTATGGACAAGTGAGACTATTAAAAAGAACATGTTATGCTACTGAGAAGGAGCCCTGGTGGCGCAATGGTTAAGCATTCTGCTGCTAACCAAAGGGATGAACCCACCAGAGGCTCTGTGGGAGAAACTCTGTTCCACTAAAGATTTCAGTTTAAGAAACCCTATGAGGCAGTTCTACTCTGTCATATTGGGTCATTACGAGTCAAAATTGACTCGCCAGCATGCAACAACAGACTACTGAGAAATTTTTATTTTATTTTCTCTGTTAATAATAAACAGTTTTAATTTATATTATCTATATAGAAATATATGTGTATATATTAATATATATTCATATAGATGAGGATATATATAATATATAATGTATATTATATATGTATAGTTGTGTGTGTGTGTGCATCTATATACATAAATTTCCCTAACATAGGGGACTTTTTAATCCAGTTACGGTACTACATCCCTGTCTTACACACCTAGGCCAATGCTTTATATTAACAATTCATGTTACTGCAAGATTAGAGTCCCTTATCCCATTGCCACTGAGTCAATTCTGACTCATAGGGACCCTATAGGACAGAACAGAACTGCCACATGGGGTTTCCAAGGCTGTAATCTTTACAGAAGCTGACTGCCACATCTTACTCCCATGGAATGTCTGGCGGGTTTGAACTGCCAATCTTTCTGTTAGCAACTCAGGACTTAACCACTGTGCCACCAGGGCTCCTTAGAGTGGTTCATATATCTTGAAAAGTCCCCAATGCCCAGAAACTTGAGTCTTGTCCTTGAAACCCAGCTTGGTGACAGGGACTCTGCTAGATCTGAGAAGCAGCAACTGTCCTCTTAGTCTTTGCCACTATTTGTCATAGCTCAACTCACCTCCTTTCTCCAATTGGATTTTCCTAATGTGAAATATTTACCTTGCTAAATGATATTTTGCCTGTGTTTGGAATTTCCACGTACTGCATTATGCTACTTAGTTGACTTCTTCTCACTTCAAAACTTTTAAATTTCAATCAGCTGAAAAGACAGCTAGTATGTTTGCAGTGTGGCAGCCAGCCAAGGTTAGTTTGTCCCAACAACATGTCCCATTCTTTAGTGACTGAACTGAGATGCTCTAAGCCTGCCTCCTTGTCATGTATCCTGACCTTTATCTACCCTTCCATGCCTTATTGTGTCATAAAACACAATACATTCTTTTGGCAGTTTATTGCTTTAGAATATTTAAAATATGAGTTTCCTTTAGAATATTTTATTATACAGAGGCCACTGTTGATTTTCTCTTGGAAAAATTATTTTCATATGAAAGGAGAAAATTATGGGAAAAATCTAAGTAGAGTGATATTCGATAATGAAAGGAAAATGTCACATACGTGATATCTAAACCAGTTACCATCAAACCTGTCTGACTCATGGTGACCACATGTGTGTCAGAGTAAAACTGTGCTCCATAGGGTTTTCAATGGCTGATTTTTTGAGAGTAGATTGCAAGACTTTTCTTCCAAGGTGCCTCTGGATGGACTTGAACCTCTAAACTTTCAGTTAGCAGCTGAGCATATTAATTGTTTGCACCACCCAGGAACTCCACTTGATATCTAGGAACTTATTTAAATATAACTTATCCATAAATAATTAAAAAAAAAACAACTCCAAAACCTAGCAATACCTATTATGTACCTCAAAAATAAACAAGTAAAATAAGATAATGCTATATTTGAAAGATATTCCAAAACATACTTGCATAAATATATATGGATCAGCTTTGGAAATATCACATAATATTCTGTATCACATAGATATTAGTAGCAAATATGTGCTTGAAAATCAAAGTTCTAAACATTATCTAGCTACTCAGTTACAATAATGGGTGCTTTTAGTATTCTGATATTTTATCCATTTTCCATAAAATGCCAAGTTATTCCCAGGAGTAAAATTTCCCCTAAGATATGCTAATTATATTACAAATTGTATTAAGAATATACTAATCGTGTTACATTTCTTAATACATGTTCCAAGAGAAACACATACCACTCACAGTCAACATATATATTATGGTTGCACCTTTACATTAATTTGTCTGAATATTTGCTAAATGCCTCTCCTTTCTACTAGGCTATAATTATACCCAGTGCAGAGCTCCAGTCTGATTTTCACTATCTGATGCATTCCAAAGAGCTAGGATAAGGTAAAAAAAAACCCTTTGCCGTTGAGTCGATCCCAACTCATAGTGACCCAGTAGGGTTTCCAAGGCTATAAATCTCAGTCGAAGCAGACTGCCACATCTTTCTCCTGCGGAGCCACTGGGGGTTTCTAACTGTCAGCCTTTCGGGTAGTAGTCGATGGCTTTAACCACTGTGCCACCAACGCTCCATCAGCATAAGGTAGATACTCAATAAACATTTGATAAATAAAAGAATAAAACATAAAAATAAACATAAATCCAAACCTATTTAGTATACAGTCTTTATATTCCTTAGTATGCCTCACTCCTCATTTTCCCATAAATATATAAAAATAAGATGAATTAGTCATATATTGAATATAAAATGTCCATTTAATTTGGCTTTCAAATGGAAGAATTTTGATAAAGCATGCTTTTCTTTCTGCTCAATGTTTATCAATAATTAATGCAGGAAAAGAGTAGAAAGACATAATTGTGGCAAATGGACAATATTTTACAAATATAAATGATATCAAATTATTTGTGGTTATGAGACAAAAATAAGAAAATAACAGCTTTATTACTGGTAATGATTTATTGCAATCCTCTATCACTGAATTCTGGATTTGTTACTCTAGGAAAATAGTGCAAACAGGTTTCTCTATAACATATAAGAACATCTAGATTGAAGAAGAAAATTATTTAAAAGAATATACTGGATTACTACTATTTTCCATTTCCTATTAGTCCTTAGGAAACCTGTTTCACAGTGGTTTAAGATCTCAGCTGCTAACCAAAAAGATCAGCAGTTCAAATCCACCAGCCGCTCTTGAAAACCCTATGAGGCAGTTCTACTCTGTCCTATAGGATCACTATGAGTCTGAACTGACTCGATGTCAATGGGTTTTTTATTTTCCTTATTAGTCCTTAGAATTTCGTGTATTTTGAATTGACTAATGTTGCATTTTATAATTCCATGTAAAATACTTTTTATTATCTTCATGTTATTTCTATATAAGATAATGAAGAATTTGGCAATAATTAATTAGAAGTCTAATTGACATTGTAAAGAAATAACCTCATGGGGCTCCTATCCTATGGAAATAGCCAGAGCAAGTTATTTTAATTGCATAATCAGCCTGTCATCTGTTCCATTTCTCAATAATACTCAGAAATGCACAACTTATGATGTTTAAAAGAAAATATTGCTTTAATTGGTACTATTGTAGATGAAAAAAATTAAATTTTACTGGCAAATATTTCTTTAAAACATTTCACAGATCTATTTTCTTTTTAAAGGAAACCAACGCAACCTCTTATACATGTATATAGTTCACAACCAATATACTACGCTAAATAGAATCTGAATTTTTTTTTATTTTATTTTACTTCAGGTGAGGGTTTACAGAACAAATAGTTTCTTATGAAACAGTACTACACATGTGGTTTTATGACATTGGTTAACAACCCCACGACATGTCAACCCTCTCCTTTCTCGACCTTTTTTTTTTTGGTGAAAATATACATAGCCAAAGATATACCATTTCAAAAATTTCTACATACACAGTTCAGTGAAATCGACTACGCTCTTCCAGTTGTGCTGCTATTCTCACTTTAGATGAAGGTTTACAGAACAAAATAGCTTCTCATTAAACAGTTAGTACACACGTTGCACTATGACAATGGTTAACAACCTCACAACACATCAACACTATCCTTACTCAACCTTGGGTTCCCTATCACCAGCTTTCTTGTACCCTTCTGCCTTATAGTCCTTGTCCCTGGACTGCTGTGCCTGATTAGTCCCATTTGGTTTTATGGGGCTATCCACTCCCTGGTTGAACGGTGAACCTTGGAAGTGACTTCACCACTGAGCTAAAAGGGTGTCTGGGGGCCATAGTCTCGGGGTTTCTCCAGTCTCCTTTACACCAGTAAATCTGGTCTTTTTTTTGTGAGTTAATAATTATGCTCTACATCCTTCTCCAGCTCTGTCCAGAACCCTCTGTTGTGATCCCGGTCAGAGCAGTCAGTGGTGGTAGCCAGGCACCATCTAGCTCTACTGGACTCAGGCCGGTGGAGGCCTTGGTAGCTGTGGTCCATTAGTCCTTTGGACTAATCCTTCCCTTATATCCTGTTCTCTTCACTCTCCCTTGTTCCAGAAGGGATGAGACCAGTGGAGTATCTTAGATGGCTGCTCACAGGCTTTCAAGACCCCAGACGCTACTCACCAAGGTAGAATGTAGAACATTGCCTTTATAAACTGTGTTATGCCAATTGAGCTAGATGTTCCCTGAGACCATGGTCCCCACAGCCCTATGCCCAGCAATTCAGTCCCTCAGGAAGTTTGGATGTGTCTATAGGGCTTCCGTGACCTTTCCTTGTACAAGTTGTGCTGATTTCCCCAGTATTGTGTACTGTTTCAACCTTCTCCCAAGATACCACTTATCTGTTGCCTATATAGTATTTCCCGCCACCCCTCCCATCCCTGGTAACCAACAAAGATTGTTACTTTTTGTGTGTGAACTTTATCATGGGTTTTTACAATAGAGGTCTCATACAATATTTGTCCTTTTGTGATTGACTTATTTCACTCACCATAATGTCCTCCAGTTTCATCCATGTTATGAGATGCTTCACAGATTCATCATTGTTCTTCCTCGTTGCATAGTACTCCATTGTGTGTATGTACCATAGTTTGTTTGTCCATTCATCTATTGATGGGCATCTAGGTTGTTTCCAAATTTTTGCTGTAGTGAACAATGCTGCCATAAACATAGGTGTGCATATGTCTATTCGAGGGACGACTCTTATTTCTCTAGGATATATTCCTAGGAGTGGGATTGCTGGATCGTATGGTATGTCTATTTCTAACTTTCTAAGGAAGCACCATATCATTTTCCAAAATGGTTGTATCATTTTGCACTCCCACCAGCAGAGCATAAGAGTTCCAATCTCCCTGCAGCCTCTCCAACATTTATTATTTCCTCATGTTTTTGATTCGTGCCAGTAATGCTGGGGTGAGATGATGGTATCTCATTGTGGTTTTAATTTGGATTTCTCTAATGGCTAGTGATAGTGAGCATTTCCTCATGTGTCTGTTGGCCGCTTGAATGCCTTCTTTGGTGAAGTGTCTGTTCATTTCCTTTACCCAATTTCTAATAGGATTATTTGTCTTTTTGTTGTAGAGGTGTGGGATTTTCTTGTAGATTATGGAGAGTAAACCTTTGTCTGACTTGTACTGTCCAAAAATTTTTTCCCAGTCTGTAGGTTTTTTTACTCTTTTGGTAAAGACTTTTGAAGAGCATAGGTGTTTGATTTTTAGAAGATCCCAGTTATATAGCTTATCTTCTGGGGTTTGTGTGTTGATGGTTATGGTTTATATCCTGTTAATGCCATGTATTAAGGCCTGAAGTGTTTGTCCTATTGTTTCTTCTATGAACTTTGTAGTTTTTGGCTTTATATTTAGGTCTTTGATCCATTTTAAATTAGTTTTTGTATACGGCATGAGGTATGGGTCCTGTTTCATTTTTTTGCAGATGGATATCCAGTTTTCCCAGCACCATTTGTTAAAAAAACTGTCTCTTCCCCATTTAATGAACTTTGAGCCCTTGTCGAAGACCAGGTGACTGCAGGTGGATGGACGTACATCTGGGTTCTCAATTCTGTTCCATTGGTCAATGTATCTGTCATTGTACCAGTACCAGGCTGTTTTGACTACCATAGCTGTATAGTCGGTTCTGAGGTCAGGTAGTGTGAGTCCTCCAACTTTATTCTTCTTCTTCA